>NC_046333.1:128467027-128767860 GCF_000738735.6 Corvus cornix cornix | reverse complement strand
TACCAGCACTGAGGAAAGAAAACACAATAAAACCCTCTTATCTTACTCATTTCCACTGAGAGCTGTCTGGTTAGGGGTGACAAATAGTCAGTACAGTTTGTCTAACATCATTGTTAGGAATTAGAAGTAGGAAGGTGCCTGCTAATGCCATCACTATATTTTGTAATATAAAGATGGAGGCTGAAAGGAAGAATGTTCTTGTCAAAAAAACCCCAGCTCATACAATGCCTGCTATGGTTAGAGCTGTTGTATGCTCTAAAGTCAGAGGGAGCCTGTTACATCCCTTTACACAATTCTGCTGCCATGCAACCATTTTCGGAAGAAGAGCTGATATTGTAAGTTTTTAGCTAACAAAGGCAGGAATATGACATAATAAAAATCTAGTTGTAATTTTCCACTGTACCCATAGTTAGTACTCACTGAATTTGAATGTGCCAGTTCTCTTTCACTGAAAACAGCTCAGAATATTTCATTTCAATTTCTCCAGTCTGAAATCTATCTAACAGGAAGGATTTGTTTCTGGATCAATATTTTGTTTAGTCTTTTTTTCAAGCATATAATGCATGCAAATAAAAAAAAAAAAAACTTTGAATGTCACATCAAATAGTCTGGATAAAAAAAGTAAATATCACCAACATTCTGTTTTGACTTTAGAAGTCAGAATGAATTATTATTTTGTTAAAAAAAGTACTTCTGTCTGCAAACCAGGCTCATGTGAGGTATGTCCTCAGTGAACCATGGCAACATACATCATCAATGACAGCAGAGGAGATATGTAAGTGAAAGTTTTTGTCCAGCCAGCACTATATAAAATCTTTTTCAGTGAAGGACATAATCACCGTCAGGTGAGGAGAAGAGCCATAACCTCCCTGTGAGCAAGCACTGCAGGGAAGTCTCTGGCAAGTGGGATCAGTGCCTTCCTCTACGGCAGCTACTTACCTTCTCTTGTCTCTGGCTTCCTCCACTACAAAATAAAGAAAACAACATTTCCATATTTCACAGAAATGTTTTGAAGTTTAGAACAGTAAAGAACTGAGATATCCTGGTCCCTTTACAATAGGCCATGTGAGAGCATAAGAGAGATGCTACAGCAAACAATATTTTCAGCCCTGTGAGTTATCATCATTGTGCTAACAATAAAACAACTGATGTCCTCAACAGCAGGAGAGACAACACTATCAGGAAATCTGTTGTTGCCCTGCTGTAACAAGAATATAAACTGCTCAAATCATAGTATGTTCAGGCTGGGTTTGAAACTGAAACACCACGTAGCAGCATCTTAGGTGAAACACAGGAGGTTCCCTCTTGAGCATCAAGAAGCATTTTTTTACTGTCGGGGTGACTGAGCACTAGCACAGATTGTTCAGAGAGCCTGTGGAGTCTCCATCCTTGGAGTTATTCAAAATTAGTCTGGGTGTTCTCCTCCACAAACAGCTTTGGGTGGCCCTGCTTGAGCAGGAGTGTTGGGCCAGATGACTCCTGATGTCCCTGACAATCTCAGCCATTTTGGATTTCTGTGAGATTTCTGTAGCAGATGTCAGATCCAGAACAGATAACAGCAGATTTCCAGCACTTTTCAGTTAATGCACTTAACTGATGGAAAAACTGTATGTAGTTTTCCTTCAGGCAAAAATAATTTGGGGAGATGTGTGTATTGGCAGGAGAATCCTAGGAGTTCTGATAGCAGAAGTGGGATTGTTCTACATTTACTAAGAAAGAGACATGCAAACTTAACTGGGATATACAGATTTAGGAGGCTTTATGACTCTTCTGCAATCACTGTACTCTAAAAGCAGGTGAACATTTCATACCCTTAGGAACTGTACTACTGGTCTCATTATTGTGAAGCTAATCACCACTCCCATCTATCTGAAGAGAAATCTTTTCTACGAAAAAATATAATATTTTCTGTAACATAAATTATTTAGAATACTGAGAAAAGGCTTTGCTTGGGTTTATTTTGCTTGAAAACTTTCTGTTATCATTGCAAGTTTCAGAATGCATTGTGTTGTAAGTGTAAATAACTGAAATGTTATATGCCCATATGAAAAGAAAAGAGAGCTCTTTCTGCTCCTGCACGTCACACTTCAATATAAATGTGGCCTCTTTGAAGGCAAAGAAGAAACTTATGCAAAGCCTAAATTTAATCCTTTCTTAGGGATTGCCAATAATATGATATTGATACTTAACAGTAAGCTAGGCATCTTATGTATCAGTATAGGATTAAAAGTTTGGTACTCTTGAGCAAATCCCACAGAAACAAAATAAATGAAAAATGCCAACAATAAAACATCAACCTGACTAATTATTCTAGATATAACTTAATGAAAAAAAAAGAAGTCAATGATTTACCAGGAGAAAGGCTATTCCCTCATTGTATGAGAAGTCAAAAAGGATACAGTCCTTTCTGGGAAGGCACTCGTCAGCTTCTCCTAGATTTTGGGGTAATTTTACAATATTTGTAATGAGGAAATCAATAATGAGGAAATGAAATTTTAAAAGGATAGTGCCCATGTGGAGACGAGGGGAATTTTATTTATTTGTTTTAGTACTTTCCATTGTCTGGTATGCTCATGAAGACATATAACTTTTTTTTGCAAAAAACCTGTTTGGTGGTGCAGCATGCACATTACATTACTGCAATGTGGCAACCCAGAGCTGAGGCTGCCAGAGCCCCTGGTTGTCCACACTCACTGTACATTAGTTCCCTCCCTGGCTTTCTCTTAGAGAGAGCAAAGTATGGGGACGGCTCAGGCATTGTGCACCCTGTGGATGTGTCCACAGTGTATGTCCATCCCACTCCAGAGCACACAAGATACGTAATGGAAGCCGTATCATGATGCAAATCCCAGCTACTTATTTTAAAGACCTATGAAGTATCAGCATTGAATGTATTGCTTGGAACCCTTGTGTCATTAAAAAATACACAGCTGACTGCAGGCAGTTTGGGAAGCCATGGCAGGACACACAGTGCACCATGACTGTGTCACGTCTGCTGTTGGACGATGAGCAAATGTATCCTGTGCACTACATCCCAGGAGAGAGGAATGGGGGCCTGCCCACATGCAGGTAATATTTCCAAATATATCCATGAAGTTGTGCTGACCAGCTTAAAAGAGAGGAAGTTATTGTTTCCAGGTGTGTAGGAAGGGATTTCTCCAAGTTGTGGGGAAGGTGTTTTGTGTCCTGCAACATGAGGAAAGCTGTGGCACTGTGTCCTGGATAACCTCACCATGAGAACCCTTTGAGGAGAGGTCTGGTGTGAGAGCTCAGGTTCATCAAAATTATCTCTTGGTTTAGTGGCTTAGGATACTGAGCCCTACTGAAAGTCAACGTACTTGAGTTCTTAAATTGATGATGTTCTACTGCCCTGCTCTGCAGAGAACAGATTGCTCAGTACCGTCTTCTGATGTTCTGCTTACTAACATACATTGCAACCTCACATCATAGTTAAAGAGTCTGTTTTTATTGTTAAAAGACACTTGAAAATAATCAGTGCCAGATCAGATGCAAGGACCTCCTGGACTGTAAATGGACAGCAATACCCTACTTTGACTTTGTTTTTTTTAATCTTAGCATTTGTACAGAACAAGTTGCTCTTACATTTGGTGACTGTCCGGGGGCCAGGCTTTCTATAAATATAATACACCTAATTCATAACCATGTAGCTAATATGTACTTGTTATCTAGGGGATTGAATTTATGCACCTAACTCCTTGTAACACTAATTGCTCTGTTGTAGGTTGCAAGTTAAGTCTGTGCATAGGGGAGAAAAAAGCTTTCTCACTACCTGCAAATCAGTAGAACACGAGATTAAATTTATGCAGAGAAAAACTCTTTTTCCTGATCATATAGGGCTGAAATATAACCTCAAGGCTCAGTTTGAAGAGAGGGTAATGTAGAACAATACGTCCCAGAGGAAGCACTGTGAGGCATTCTGCTTCTTGGAAATGCTTGGAAGCATTTCAGTGCCTGAGAGTCTCACTACACGAGAAGAGTATACCTGCATATAAAAGGTAGACAGTCCATGTCTGAGTACCCAGCATCTTTGTTTGGTGACCTGGTAAATGCGACTAAAGAGAGCCTGTCTCCCCTCAGGCGGGACATCTGGGGAATACCACCTGTAGGGCGTTATGGGACAGAACAGGAGTGGTGAGTATCTTTCTTTAACCTCAATTTCTTTGGTCAAAGGTTGACTTTTGCAAGACCCCTCAGAAACAGATAGAAAGCAGCCTCTCCCATTGCATCCTCACCCTTTCCACCCTCTCCTCTCCCCCTTTGCATCCCCATGTAAGGACCAGGAAGACTTCAGCTTACAGGGGTTCTCATGTATTTACTGACTTCTTAAAGAGGAGTGATGAAACAAGTGGACCGTCACACAGAAAAATCAGAATAATGGAGGTGACAGAAATTAGAATATAACCCACCTTTCACTTGGGCCTTTTTGGGACCCTTAGTCACCATTGTTTCTTTCACATCACATCCACACACAGAGCTTTCTAGAGAGAGCAAAAGGGACAGTAAATAAAAAAAGGCAAATTCTTCCTTCCTTCCTTTCTTTTAATTTCATATTCTGCTACAGTGACTCAGAACTAAAGCCAAAATCCAAATTTTTAGTTTTGATTTTAGCATACAAAAATTATATATATTCTTAACCAATATAATTTTTTTGCAGGAAGTTAGAGAAGAAGATTTTAAGATGACTCAACATCCACTGCTCCATGTAAGGAGTTACTGCAAGTCAATTAAAAGAATCAGTTAAAAATAGCTTTCCCTTGATAAAGGAGATATTTCTCTCATTAGGACACATTGCTAAATTCTATAACCTTACAGGGAAACAGCATTATCAGCTAAACTGACCCAGTTTACTTTCTTTGTCTAATTCTGTAACACCCACGTGTCTTACAGGGGGACCAGTTATAGTAGGTGTGGTGGAGTGTTTTACCAGTATTTGTCCTGGGACCAGATGTAGATGAAAATAAAGAAAATGTATCCAAACTCAGAGGAAATGAGCAAATTATCTGTTTAGAAAAAAAAGACGCAGTTTTAGGACAAAAATCAAAACAGTTTGATTTTGCAGAAGGAGGGAAAGAGACCATGGAAAGCAGCAGAATTTGGAGAAAGTTACTTGTATAAACCAATATAATTACATGGAAAGTTGGAGAGCTATGGCCCTCAAGAGTGCTCCTTGAGCTACATCTCTAGAGAGGCAGCCTGAAGGCTTCTCAGAACAGGAGCCCTGCATTGAGAACGTCTCCAAGAAGCATGGATGAAACAGGGACATTGGCACACAGGCCTGTGAGAGCCTTTGCATCATCAGATCCACTTACCTGCTCCTGCAGACTACCAGGTTGTACCACTCTGTCCCTCAGTTTATAAAATCCGTTTTACAGCTAATCAAGCTGCTGGATCTGAGATTTCTGTCCAGAAGTGCTGCACAGAGCAATGGCCAGGTGTGGTACCTGCTGCTCTGCAGAGGTTTTCCCCTGTACCCTTGTACAAATGCTGAGGGCTCTCTCCCCCATTGGGCTGTGGATGGAGAAGATGCTCCTGCTCACAGTTATAGTTTGGGCTCAGTTGTCAGGTTACCTGAAGCTGTAATGTATATTTTGCAACAGTAAAATCTGCTAGTGAACTGATTTATTTTCCAGTAAAAATGCAGAGAGTTTAGAGTGGGAGCTTTTCTCTGTATTCAGATATTTCTTTCTAAAACTGAAATCAAATATTTCTTTCATAATATTTCAGTTTAGCAGGTAATGTTGAAGCTGTCTTCATAAAAGCTCTCCTTTTACTTCTACAGCAGAGAGAGAAGTTTGAAAGGTACAAATTGCAGGAAGACATGTGACACTAATAGGGTTTCTGAAAGAGCTTTGAGTCCTGTGGGGGCTTGACATCTTTTTCTTACAATCTCAGATCAAGCAAGTACATTGAAATGAGAAGCCCATAGCCCAGGGAAGCTGCTTTTGATGCCATGCTGCAATCACCTGTACCTGCTCCATCTGCAGTGCTTCACTGGGCAATGCCTTGCTCCACCCAGCTCCATCACAAAATTTTTAGCCATAGGGTTTCAGTGGTTTCTCAGCCAAGCCCATCCTCCCTCTTGACTGGTGCATGGCACACAGAGTGATCACTGCTGGTGGGAGAGAATGCAGCAAATGCGAAACCGAGATTTAAGTTTGCCATTCACAGAGAATCTCAGCCCTGTGCCAAAAAAACTCCAAGACCATTCTGGTAGCACTTAACACCGAATTTATTATTCCTCAGGCCACCCAGGCAGAGCTTGCATGTGGACAGATGCTCCAAAATGGGCATGCAGAAGGAGCTCTCCCATTCTCTGCTGCAGCTCCTCCCAAGGTGCCCCCTTGTTGAGACTCTCTACAGACTACAGGATCTACTCCTGCACTATGCACACTGGGGTAAACTTTAGGAAAGGCTGTGGGGAAGTATGATCATCAGCCAACAGAAGGGATGGGACAAGGAGCCGACCATGGAAGCCTAAGGTGTGGCAGAACATTGCCATATTCCCAGGAACTCCTGTCAAAGTATCTGCACACATTCTCACCCATGGCTGGCAGAGAGTTTTTAGAAGTATCACATAAACAAGATGCCTCTTTGACCCACACAGGTTTTCTGTCTTGGTCTGCATGCATGGAGACCTTGCTGCAGAGCACAAGAAAAAGCATTATATTTCTGCCCATCAAACAACCAAGAGCAAGCAATCACCTTTCCTCTTGTTACGGAATATTGCCATGGTTTCATGGAAGAACACAAATACATATTTCGTCTTCTGAAAAATACAATGAATTTACATTTCCCCAGTTGCTCCTTATACAGTTCTTGTCAGACACAGGAGCACACTTATTTTTTTTCTATTTGTGTTTACAAAGTCTTGCAAAGAGTCATATGAGATTTTCGACGCTTAGAATTATGATTCCAGGGCCAGGATGTTTTTCCCTGTTCCAGCAACACACAGCACCTGTAAAACTATCTTCAATTACCCTGCTCTTGGGGATTTCTCCTACGTGAATCCAGGGTTTGGTAATTGTTCTGGGTAGTAAAGCATGCTGATCCCCAAAGAACCAGTTCTTGCAGGCTCACTCAGAAGGCGTGCCATGTCACTTAATTATGTTTCTCATAGATTCTAGTGCTGAATATTGCAGCAGCTTTGTATCAGAATTTAGATTTTGGGGAATATCTGCAACTAACTGAATTCTCCTTCCAGCAGCAGCAGATGTCTGTGTGTCAGTTCACACAGTAGTTCACCAAGAAGCTTGTAACAGATTATTTCCAGGGCAATCCTTCTGGGTCAGCAGTTTGCAAACAGATTTTCAGACACAATTAAAATGTTGTATTTCCTCACAGGCATGAGGATAATAAATGAAAGAATCCCTGTACTCCATATGTCTCTGCTTCAGAAATTTTTCATATTCCTTGGAATCTGGTCTGAGACACCTTCTTTAACTTTTAGTATGAGCATTTGCTTTTTAAATGTTTTAAAGAACCGTTTAGTTCATGCATTCATTAAGTTAGATGAAATTTGGTTTCAGAAAAGTGGGGATTACGCCTAACAGAAAATCCTTGAGTAAATAAATTCTTGCAAAGAATACAAGTTCAGATGCTGTTTCTGTAAATAAGGGAGTAAGGTCCAATTTTTTGAGGTTATTTGAATTATGAGTCAGTTCAACGAAATTAAGACCCCTGATACTAAGACCCATTTAAATAGAGGCCTTTTGAAGAAATAGCTACAGTGTCTGTTACTTGTTTCCCACAATGTTCTGGTAACAGCAGATTCACTAAAATGCCTTTAAATTTTAAAGAGTAAAGTATTAAAATGAATAAAACACTACAGAATCACAGGTGTCCAGCTAACATTCCCTGCAGCAGAAAAACACCCAAACAGAGCTGATTTTTTCATATCTTTGATGTGAGAGAAGGCATAATGAGTGCAACAGTATTAGTTTCTAAGGAGACACATGCAGAAATTAGCTCCATTTTGCTTAATAAACTGTTAAACAAAAATGGTTTTGATGTTAGACTTGGTGAAGATGAGATTTTAAATCTTTTTATTCATCTGCTCTCTGGGATGTTCTTATTTCAACAAAATAAAACTCGTCTCTAAATTAATGAGGCTCTTCATTTTGGGATCTTAGTTTGTAAAGTGCGTATTAGATCTAGTCAACATCTGTTAAATTAAAATGGCTATTCAATTGCAATTAAAATTTTTCTAGCAATTTTTCATTTTGGTCAGTGTTATAGTCTGGTGCTGACAAGTAGATAAAGTGACTCATGCTATCTTCATATAAAATCTTATTTTCTGGAGCTTGTTAAAATTTTGGGTTTGGGGAGTTCATTAGCAAAATTTTCCCAGTGAACCTTACCCTTTCTAAACAAATCTTTGTGGGTTTTGAAGCCATTTTCTCATGTAGAATCGAAATCTTTGGAAATCCAAAAAAATAAAGAAATCAAGTGTCATTTAAGCAGCTTAAATACTTATTTCTCCAAACCCAACAAGTGAGGGAGATACTTCCTCACTCGGACTTGCTTTCAAGTATGGAAACCTGAAGCCACTTCCACAGCGAAGACAACTTTCTGCACAGCAGATGCCCACTCTTTCCTGCAGGATCCACACAGCAGCAAGGCCAGTGGGGGTGATGGGTCTCCCCTTGGGATGCAAGGTTGTCCATCATTCCCATTCCCAATGGCAAGGAATGGCACACTGTCAATAGACCTGCTTTTAGTCCAGTCCTTTAGCCACAGTGAGGGGATTTAAGAAGAAGAGCTCAGGTGTTCCAGCACCACAATGAGATGGCAGTGTTGGCACACTCTGCATCCTTCCAGAAACTTCTGCAGCATTTTGAAGTACCTTGAGTTCAAGTAACTACGCGGCAGTTGTCAGGGCTAGCTTTACCTTGGTTATAGTGACTGGATATAGAGCTGAAAAGGTTAGTTTCCCGAGATTGCTCCTTTCTAATGCCTGTTTAGTCATCAGGACACGTTGATTATTTGTTAACATATTAAATATTCATTTCTGTGGGAAAATAGGTTCATTTAGGATATATCCACACCTGCATCCCTGTCCATAGATGAATGCTAACTATATACTTACTACTGAGCTAAGCCCTGAGGAGGTGCAGAGCTTGTATTCTGGTTCCAGCAGTAACTTCTGCATGGAGCTGCCCACAGAAGTCTCTCCTGAATCCCTGGGGATGTTAAGTACACCAGACAGCCTATAGTAGGCATGTGACACAGCAAAGGGATTTCATAGACACCAAACCACATCTGGCATCACAGCTGGTACCTTGCTTATAGGGCCTGATTCTTTACTCAGCATTCACCCCTTTCTGGAGCTGGAGGGAATATTAAAAGCAGAGATCCTTAACACATCAGCCAAAGTTTCAAATAGCAGGTATCTCTAAAGCTTGTTCAATTCCTTCTGAAATATGGCATTCCAAGTCTAATGCCACTGTCATTCTCATTTTTCTTCATAAATAAATAAACAAATAAACAAACAACCAACCTTTAGGCCCATGGAATAACAAGTGATGTCTTTTCTTTTAATGACTGCATTTTTCCAAGTCAGTGGAAGAAAATTTGCTGTGTTCTAGTCTCTCTGGCTCATTAACTCCAGAAATCTGATAACAGTTTTAATGTAAAAGAATAATGTTAGGTTTTAAATGGGGACAAAATAAAACATGCACAGGAATAAATTAACCTGTTACATCCCCCAAACGATTATTTGCACTGACCTGGAATTTGCATAGGCAAGTGCCTTACAAACAAGTACACAAACTTGTGGTTAAGCTCTGAATATTGAAAATGAATGGGAAATTCTGTCCCTACAGAAAGACCCTATGTTAGCTGTCTTCTGATCTTGCTCTTTCTCATAGTGCCTCCAAATCCTGAGCAGTGCACAGTAGCTGCAGCAGGTACAACAGGGCAGAGTAAGACTCAGCAAAGCACAAAAGCACATCTGTTTCTTGGAGCATGAAATGCAGAAGCAAGCAGCATTACAGCTTTTCTTAAATCAGAACAGTCACAGCTGTTTTTCATTCCAACTTCTAGTGAGTGTTAGTCAACAAATCTCATGTTCTAACATGTTTTGAGCTCCAGTTTGGATGTAAATATGTGTTAGAAGAACAATCTGTTGGTTGAAATGTGGTAGTCCTTAAACGTGATGGAAGTTGAGAACTGCCAAAAGTTTAGCTTCAGTATTAGCTTTGAAGAAGCTTCAACCTTAAGGAGAGTGGGTTAAGGAGAGCTATGGAAGATTACAGGAAATTTCTCAGACAGGAAGAACAAATCCACTCTGGGCATCATACAAGGAGCTTGACAGTTTGAATTACAGAAGTCAAGAGGTGATGGGCACAAACTTAAGCACACGATGCTCCTTCTGAGCATCAGAAAACAGTTTTTCACTGTGAGGGTGACTGAGCACTGGCACAGGTCTCCCAGAGAGACTGTGGAGTCTTCACCCCTGAGAATATTCAGAGGTTGTATGTACACGGTCCTGGGCAAGTGCCTCCAGGTGGCCCTGCCTGAGCAGGGGGGTTGAACCAGATGACCTCCAGGGGTCCCTTCTGACCTCAACAATTCTGTGGTTCTGAGAGATCAGAACAACTAGAAATGAGCTAAAGTAATGATTACTAGGTAACACTACCTAATAGGTATGCATTTGCAATGCACATGAGGAACTGTTCCCGCTGACCTTCAAGTGTAACCTCAGCCAGAGTATAACTATAGGTCACCAGCAGAACCTCAAAATTGGAAAGTTACAAGTTATGTGGAGAAAGGGGAATTGAAGAGAAACTTAAACAACTGTAAACAGATCTGTTGGATCCTCAGGAAAAACCCCAAGAAGTCATTAGCCAATTAAGGTTTTATTCAAAACACAGTTCTTACTAAGGACTGTGGAAACAATTTTATTTCCACTGTTCAAACTTGGTAAAACTGTCAGCTCTGCATGGAGAGCATGGCTGTCCAAACACCTTCAAAAATTTCTGTTATAACCTGTCATAATGAGCAAGAAAAAGAAACTATGAATGAAAATTTGTATTTGAGATAAGAGTAATTCTCTGAAAGTGTGCGCAAGGCTCAAACAAAGCAGGTAATCTCTTCATCTACTCTCCATCCTTGGCAAGGTCTAAGCATACTTCACAGGGCAGTGTGTTCCTGCGGGATATATGGGCAGCAGCAGAACATTTTCCACTCCTAGGGAAAGGAAAATGGCTACTGCATTTATGTGTTTTCTTCAGGATAGTATTGAGGACTTCAGAAAACATTTTGCCATAAATATTACAGAATAAAAAAAAGGCAGTTGGAGGGGTGGTTTTTGTTGGTTTTTTTCCCCAAGTGGAAGCGTATGAAAAACTCCATCATACTGAAGGCCCTGTTTGGCAGTGGAAAGAGGAATCATTCTGTAAATCTGGTCTGAAAAGGAGTTCATGTGTTGGAGAGGTCTATGTAGTGGAGGCCAGCTGTGGAACTGGACCTCCAGAGGCACCAGGGAACCAGCCAAAATCACAGGCTGGGTTCATAAGAGCCTAAGGAACAGGGAGGAAGACAGCAGCTGTTGAGTTTGCCAGCCAGAATCTTAGGGAGGTAGGTAGGGTACACATCTGTGTTTCTGAATGCTTATCGTCATCACAGGCTTTGTCCTGAAAGATTTCCAGTTGCTCCAAAATATACCAGAGAACGAGCAATCCCCAGAACACCCAAGTTCACAGGTCTGCAGTGAGCAACTTTGTGCCTGTCCTTCCTTAAAGGCAGGAAGCAGGACTAGCTTTAGAGACTGGATGCACCCCTTCCTGCAATTGGATCTTTAGCCTAGATCTGAAGCACCCATCACTGCAATGTAATCCCTTGTGATACATAAATCCTTACATGAGGAAACATGACTCATTTAGTATGCTAGTCCACCAGGCTCATTCTCTGCATTCATAGGGGTGGGAATTCCAGGTTCATCCCCAGATAAAACACCCTGCTCTGAAGCAGGACACTGATGTGATGACAAAGCATACAGTAACTGTGGAAAGGCAACATGATGCCATGACATGTGATGCCTGAATCCTCTATCTGCAAGAACAGGAACACCATCACTTGCAGAGGTGTCAGATTTTTCATTAGTTAGAAGTGCAAGGTCTGAAACATGCTGCTAGTTCTGTGTCAATACAGACCAGCTTTTGGAATTGAGATGTGCACATCCCTGGCATGGGCTAAATCAGGTTTGCTGCTGGTCTAGCAGCTAAGCGGTGCCTCTCTCTGCTCCTTTCAGAAGTGTATCAGCCACTTTTGGGGAACCTGAATTTAAAAGAAATAAGCCTGTGTCCTGTCCATCATGCAGCTGCCCAACACAGGCTTGGTTTGAAGGAACAGCACTTCTGAAGATAACACCTGTGGGTGATTCAGAGGTCAGTATATATTAGTGACCATTCCAAATTAATAACAAACCCCTTTCAGCTTGGTTCAGGTAGGCAGATGCTCCTTCAACAACAGACAATCAAACTCCTCTGGCTCCCCATACCACAGTGAATATCACAGCTGCTCAGGAAAACCCCGCTGGCAACAAAAGTTATATAAAGCTTGCAAAAACACTGACTAAGAAACCTGTCCTCCTTCCTTTTACAGGTCGCGTGGTGATGTCTTCCACTCATGAAAAGTGATCCATGAGTAACCAACTACTTTCTCTACCTTTTCGGCAAAGAAGTCTGTTGGATATTGGGCTTATAATCCTTGGACTCCTTAGTGTGGCCATGGGCAGAGAAAGCTACACAGACAGGAGATGACAGTCTGTATCCTAAACATATATTCTGCCCTTTCCCTACCTTGCCATTAGTTCAGAAAGCAGCTGAAGCAGGAAGCCACAAACCACAAGGACAAGGCACAGTTTCTTTGGCATCCACTCAAACTGTGTAGAAGAGGAAAATCGAGACCTAAAATCATGTCCAGCATGGTCTCTCTCCAAGCACCCTAGGAGCGTTGGAGGCTTTAGAGGATAGAGTTACTACCTTCAAATCTGGCTCTTTCTAGTTACCTAAAATGAAAGGCACTGCTGAGTCAACCTGCATAAGACAAAACATGTGCAGGGCCACACACCCATCCTAGCTGGGAAGTTTAACAGAGACTCTCCCTGGAGTGCTTTCTGCCACACTGTGACTCTGGCCAAGGGTAGCAATGTATTGTAACAGTACTTTTCACCTGTCTTCAGAAATATTCAACACCCACTTATGGGATGTGCTGTCAAATATAAACCCAAGATTACTGAAAGTGACTACTGACACTGCATGTGTTTTTGAGCAATTATCCTAAGGTGACTAAAGGAACTTTATTTCTTTAGAAAAAGGGGAACAACAACAAAAGTTTGGATTTGTTTTTTTTTTTTTAATTTAGTACATGGAAAATATAATTAGAAAACTAAGCTTTAAAATTGCTGAAGACTCTTCATAAAGGCAAACAAAAGAAGAACAAACAAAATTCTGTTTGAGAATGTAAATTTTCTTAAGTATTTTGGTAAATAGAAAAAGGGAAGAGGTCCTTTCAGCCAGGTCACTGAAAGGAGCTACAAACAGATATTTCCTCCTCCTACTGGATAATTTTTCTGCTAAAAGAAGCATACAGGGAAGGATAAGATGACAAAAACCTGCTTTATCACTTTACAAAAAAACCCCTAAAACCAAAAAAACCACTTGCCATGCTCTGGAAAGTGGGATGGGTGTGTGGTGAGTGAAGGACAAAGGGAACTTCTGAAAGCCTCATTTTCCCAGTCAGCATGTGGCAGACCTCCCAAGGGGCATCTCTTCTCAGTTTACTATGGCAAAGGAAAGAATCATTCAGCAGATTCTTGAATGCCCTGGCAAAGTGGGCAAGTGTAGTGACCAAAGGTGGAGGGAATTGTGAGTTATTTATGAGACAGTTCTGTATGAATCTCTATTTTACTAGCACATGATATCTCAAATGAGATATATCCTAGAGGTAACCAGGCACTAAATTAGAAAGAGGATCAATTTTGTACAATACACCTTGTTCGAGCTGTATGCCAGTAGGCAATCAGGAGCTCCCTGGAAAGATGCCTTCTTTCTTACAGGGAATTGCTATGAGATATATATTTTTAAAATTGCTTCAGGTTTTCAGAAAATGTTGGTGTCATCAAGCAGTATGCTGAAGAATCAAAGATGTTGTCTTTCACATGGGGTATAGTTCAAAGGTGGAACTCTGCCACAGGCTGTTGGGGAGACCAAAACATCAGTGCATTCAGCAACACAGATTGCTGGAGAACTTATATACTATAATATAGATGCAGCTTTCTACTCCAGAGATCTCTAAATGGCTTTTTTTTTTTTTCACAATGGAGAAATTATGATAGGGAAAGAGAATAAATTAAGGAGAAATATCCAGGAATATATACAAAAAGAAGCATCAGCCAACCATGCCTGTTTTTTACACATAGTCTCCGAGCTTTGCATGACTGGATGGTGCTGGAGACACAGCTCTCCAAACAGTCTTTTCATTCATTCTTCACTTCGTGTATTTTTATTGTGACAAATATTATGATTAGATACTTGTGTGAATATAAGACATCATTTTTCTTGATTGTTTCATAAGTGCTCGGCCACCAATGACTCAGCTCACTTCCAACCAGAGGTAAGAGCAAGAAGGAGCACGTCATAGACATCACTACTTAGGCAATGTTGATAGCCAGATGTGAAGACCACACTCCCACTATTAAAGGCCTCTATCTATAATGTAAGCAAGTTTGCCCTTCATTTGAGCAGTCTCTTGAGGTTAACATGGCTGCATAAAGTTTAGAATAAGTGGGAGGGCTTTTTAAGAACTTGCTATCAGAGTCACGAGATTTCCTAAAAAAATTCCAGGATTAATCTTATTGAAGTCCCACAGCTACCTAGTTAGCCTTTGATATGACTTGACTCAAGAAATGAGAAGATTCACTGAACCATTCAAGGCCTTCATTCCCCCACAAAAAAAAAAAGCCCCAAAGAAGGTGAAATTGCATACAGGCCTGTCAGCAGGTTTGGTGTTTGTGTTTGTACTTTCTTAATTGAAGCTAACAGCTCTGCCTGCAAGAAGTCAGCTGACAGAGATCCAGTTCTGCACAATTTACAGTTTGTGGACGCACAGATTAGAGCTGACTGCAGAGTATGCACAAGCATTATTTTTTGTGGAACCATTTGCCTGACAGCTGCCTTCTCAAGAGGAACAAGATACAAGCTCGTTCCGGTTTACAATTGATGGAGGAAACAAGAAATCCTTTCTGGTGTTTGGGTGGAAGCCAGGCATGAATGAATGAAAATGTAGATCTACATTTTTCTTACACTGACAAAGGATGTATGCCTCTTTCTCTACTTTAGTGCAGGGAACAGCCTGTCGTCAGCTCTTTGAAAATCAAAACAGATTTTTGAAGGAAGCTTACCATTTATTGATTCAAGAAGTGCACTAAAGTCCTATCAGCTGCACAAGATTTGAGGAATCTTCCCTCAAAAATCTTCTGAAAATTTAAGAAAAGAACACGGGAAACATGTGAACCATTCCCCTAATGAATGATTGTTCAAATTACAGTGAAATAAAAGTTAGTAGGCAAATAAATAAAGCCATTCCCACATTTCAGAACTCCCATTTTGCTAATTATGAATGTTTCAACTTCTGTACTAAATTTAGGAGCTCTGCATGAAATCTTGGCTCTATTGAAATTAATGGGAGTTTCTGTCATTTCGAGGAGGTTCTAAATTTAGCTAAATGAATTTTCTCCTCAGTAGTTCAGTGCCTTCTCATGGTTTTGCTGACACTTGCCAAATCTACATGTCCTTGCATTAAACACTAACAGCCAGTGTTTTGTTATTTCACATTAAATGCTTTTTTGAGCCAATATTTAATTATTGTTTCCTACACTCTACTTTGTTTCCTTATATCTGAGTGAGGCCTTTACAGTTTGACAACTCTGAATATGTTCCTACAAAACTGACTGAATATATTCAGTGTTGAATACATACAAGTCTCAGTCATAAAATAGTTTAGAGCCCCACAAAGCAGAGCAATCTGTAAATTATGAAACTGTGTAGTTTTGACTGTCCTATAGTGAGATAATCTTTCTAGTGGTATTCTGAATATCCTTTCAAAGTCTCCTAATCAACTTTTATGTATGTTAAACCCCTCCATTCTTGTGAAATGGGAGATCTTCAGAGATGGAAGAAGTTTGGCAATTGGCTTATTTTGCACTTCCTTCTGAATTAGGCTTGATGAAAATTGTAAGTTATGTCACAAGCTGCTATGTGTAAAAAAATCCTTCCCTAATCCTTAGAATTTCCACTGGTGAAGTTGGGGCTAAATTGGGTAACAGAAAGCAAAGACGTGGGGATGTCCCCAAGTAACCTGCACAAAAACAGACAAGAGACAGCGGTAATGACAAAAATGTAATATTTTATTATACAGAGGTAAAGAACCAGACATGGTGGGGACAGCCTCAAGTGAATTGTGTTCATCTTTATAATATATTATTTTTCTAACAGGAAAAAGCAATACGAATTGTCAACATTTTAACACCAGGACAGCTAGCATTGATGAAGCACATGTCCAGAACAACTTGTAAGAAAAGAAAAATGCAAGAGGGATTTCCTGGTTTGTTTTGAAAGCTGCAGAGAATTATGAGATTTCTCTGCATCCTACAAAGAATATCTCAAATCATGTCTAAATGAGATAGTAAAATAGTTTAAGTCCTTTAGAAGGTAAATCAATTAGTGCCACAAATGCATTTGCAATGCTGCTGGGAGTCAATCTGCTACCTTTTTAATCTGGCTCCAGATCTAGGATTCCCATTCTTTCCCTGCCTATCACTGAAACAGCTGTGTGCCTTTCCAACAGTGTTTTTTCTCTCCAAAGTACTGCAGGTAGAAAAGGTAATATCAACTTCTTTCCTGTACAGAGGGTACATTTAGGATGAGACACTTACAAACCCAGTATCTAGTGACATTTCTGAATTTGTGTGTTAATGGCTGCCCCAGGAAAGCAAGGAAAACCAGTTGAAATTTTGCAAATCTGTCTTCCTGGGCAACTAGAAGACACCAATGGACTCCAGCGTCCCAAGAGGTCCCATATTCCCACACACACGCCGTGCACTTGGGCAGGCTTCAAGGCAGCTGCAAGTGTGGATGTGTGGCAGGCAGATCACTGCTCTGGGTACTGTGGACAGAGCCATTTGCTTCGGTGGGAGTTGTATGGGCAGGTGCTTTTGAATTCGTTGCCTGTGAGAATGACCTGCAGGCTGCTCCTGATGCCTAGTGAAAAGACAGACACAGTCTCCAGGCTTTAGGCTCTATTTCCACACAACATAGACTTATGGATAATAAAAGAGGAACCCACTGTATTTAAACAACGTGGTCCAGAAAATACTTGAGTGTCAATTTTCAGAAAGCTGAAGAGGTCTTGGAGGACATGATAGTCCTGTCCCTTCTGTATACTTTTCCCAGTGTTGGTTATCATCAGAGAAGGATGATGAGCCCCATAGATCTGCAATGTGACTCAAATTCTGGTATTGTCTGCAAATTTCTTGTCCAAATACAAGGCGAAGGAGCATAGAGCCTGCTGGTGATAAGACTTGGGTTTTGGCAACATTATCCTAGCTGGCATTTGGAGAGGAGTCAGTAATAATATAATCTGTATGTCTTTTACAGATGGGCAGCAAAGGTGAGGGTGGTGCCTAGGGTAACTACATGTGAGAAGTTTGGTAAATACGAAACGCAGAGGTGGAGTTAAAGAATTGAATTAATCTAGGATTGATGCTTATTGATCCAAGCTTGCTGCTGTCCAGGGCTGTCATCCCTGGACCTCCTGCACCTTCCATTAAGAGATCCAGTTGTCAAAACACAGTGGTCTAACCTGAGTGTCCCACCATTCCCTCTTGAAAGACTTCATAAGAGTCAGAGTCTGTCGGCTTGGAGAATGAAATTCATTGATCCTCCTTCTCCATAACTTGAAGCTGCCTAAATGAGTAAACTGAGTAAAGTCCTGTCAGTTTTCTAGCTAGCAATTTTACCCAAAAATGTTTTATCTGTCTTGGTAGTAAAATTTCATCCTTCTCTTTCCCTACTCACCCATCATACAAGGAGGAAATCTTGAGATCCTACCTTATCCTAAATATATTTATCACATGTACATCATAGCAGAGAAAATGTAAGGGCTATAGTGAAGGCTAAAGGCATTTAAGTACTAGGAGTCTCTTGACAAGAGAAGCTGTTAAGAACCCAAGGACACATTGATCTTTTTATACATTGAGTTTCTTGCAAATTCATTTATTGACTTATCAACTGGTGTAGTACACAATAGGGATTTTCCTGTTACAAGTTTTCTTTTGAACTGGCAGATTCCAGCAAAGCCAATTTTGGCTTAATTCTGTTCATACAGATGTAACATTAAAAATCTGTTGAGATGTTCAGTTGAACTCTGTGTTCAGTAACAGCTTGATTTCACAGTGGAGTTTGATGGTAGTAACACCAAACCTCATCCAGATAAGAACCTTTTAAAGACATGAGGTGTAGATTTGCATTCAGATCTTAGGGCTTGGACTATCACTCATTAAAAAATACTGGATATGATTCAGAAACTCACTGTGGTGAATGTGTTAGACTGGATAATACAGGTTTATGCAGGATAATACTGGATATACAGGGTTTTTTGGCTTACATTCCTACAGAATATTTTAAAAAATCACATATATTTAAAAAAACCCTAAATTTAGAAAGGACATTTAAAGCCTGTTTGTCAATGAACCCTCCAACACACAGACTCAGTATATTATTCTGAAGCCAACTTAAACCTCAGCAATTAAGTCACAATTAACAGATTTTTAACTTTATTTCAATATGTCAGAAAATATAAAATGGACACTGAATATCTCTTTTAAATTATTCTACTCTTTTTCCATAAAAAAAAAAAAAAGGATTATTGTGTATCATTAATGAACTTTGATTCTTTGTTGTAAAAATAAAAAATCCATCTGAAATTATTGCTGTTTATAAAATTGAATTCAACTTTCTAAGCCTGGTCTAGGAAAGCTATAAAAACTCCTGGTGGGAAGCAACTTCACCAGAGCAGATATAACCTTAGCTGCTGGAGTATACTGTAAAATACCCCACAAGATCCTGCTCACACAGGGGCAGCCAGGAGGGTGGGCACTCACTGCCCCACAGCAGTGTCACATGGCCACAAACATCCTGAAAGAGACTTTTAAACTAGTGTCTGGACTTTCCTGTATATTTCATCCTGTTGTGGACTTAGGCAGGGACCATTGTGAACACTGAAAAGACTGAGTTGTTAAGAGCCTCTGCCCCAAAATGTGCTGAGAAGTATTTATAATCTTGCAAGGCTGGGACGTAACCAGACCCACATTCTTTCTCACTGAAGCTTTAACTGGACGTGGGAAACAAGATTTCAGCATAGCACTGAGGTTGTTTATAGCATGTCAGAGTTAAACACAGAACCCCAAACCAAACTTACTGCATAAAAACAAGCATCCATGACATGAAGTACAGTTGTTAAAGACTCGTCTCAAGTGGGGAGTGAAAATCTTCAGCTGGAGTTTATGCAAAGAAAATAGATTTCTCTGCATATCCTGTTGAATTTCTTTATCAGGATTGAAGTTAAAGACACACTGGATTTCCATAAATTGTGCAGGCTTTGGTCAAAGTGTTGTGAATGCTCAATATACTCCTTGATCAGGCCCAAGCTGTGAAGGTTGAAATAAAGCAAAAAACAGAGAGCAAAAACACCGAACAGAAAAATCAGTATTGCTATTGTGCCTGTTTATTGTTTGGAGCAAGAATTTGAAACGTTAATCTTATTCCTTTTAGCTGTGAATGACTCACTTTTTGTCAAAGAACAGCAGTTTTGAGCCATTTTAAACAGCTGATGCCATCTTTATCTTGATAAATCAGGAAGCATGAAAAGAGATAAAAATCAAGCTCTCCAGAGAGTGACATTAGGCAAAGAATGACACCCACACCCCCTAATCTGTAATACTCCACAATCATACACAAACATGGACAATAACAGTGTTTGTGTATAGAGTGAAAAAAGATGGATTTTAGTATGCTTTAAGGGAAATGCTTTTATTCCTGACTTCTATTAATGTCACGTATATTGAGATTGGAAAGACAAAGCAACAGATTTGGACCCCATGAAAATGGGATTTACAGTGAATTGGATTAATAACTTCCTAGGAAAAGAGACCTTTTTCTATGCTATTTAGGGCATTACATTCAGTGTTATATCACTTGGATGTAGTTTCCTGGCCTGGCAGAGTTATGCAGAACCCACAGTTGACAAGCGCTGTGGAGATGACCAAAAGGTTGAAGCTATTAACTTAAATTAAACTTACACTGAAGGACAAGGTGACCTTCAGCAAAGACCCTCTTCACTGAGGCAGATGCAGAACACTACTTGTCCTCTGGCAAGAGGCATTTGAAGCCAAGCACAGCAGCAGCTAGGACCTGAATCAGAGTGTCTCAATTGCTGGCAAGAGGTAGACTCCATTTCAAGGTGATGTAGACCATGTGACATCCAGGTTGGTGACAGTCTGGGCTGTCAGACACAACACTGTTTCCTTATTTTGACCTTTCTGATCACTGTCATGACTGCCTAGGAAGCCCCATGACTGCACAGGGAGCCCTGTTGCTGCATGGCCATGGTAAGCTGTCCAATTCATGCTAAACACTTACTTTACATAGCTGTAGAGGGCAGCCTGAATCCAGCTCCCATTTCTCTTCATTGCATAAAGAAACCAGGTCTGAGCAGCGTTGGCTATCAGGTGTGCTGCCCTTGAATACAAGATACCACACGGACACCTAAATCTTCAGTACATCTGAGATCTGAATTTGCCTCGCCTGGAAAGCCCTGGGCTAACCACAGATCCAATTAATAAGCAGTTCACTGCTGCTAAGATAGTCTGGCCTCTCATTCTTTCTGACTTGCGTCTTTCCATTGGAGCCGTCAACAAAAGAGCTACTTATAATGTCAGACATTTTTGTGGTGAGGCACTCTCTGTCAGGAAGGAAATAAGGAGCATTTAACACTGCTTTATGGACAACGTCTAGAAGATAGAAAGGTGTGATTGCGACCAATCTGGATCAGATTTGATTAACTTACTTTAAAAGAATAGCATTTGAAGTCCTAATTACAAGACTCAGACTGCATGGAAACCATGTCCATTTTACACCAGCAGGTTTGTTTGGAGCCTTGCAGAATTGCAAAGGAGGGTGAAAGGTTTGAAGGTCAAGGCAAAAGTAGAGGTCACATTCACAAAGAAATACAAGAGGGACATTGGATAAAATAAACAAAATAAAAATATCCAAAATCAAAACAAACCAGAATTCTCTTTAATTTTTCCTATTTTCAATAACTCTTATTTATTGATTAAAACTGAAAGGACATTGAAGGAGATTTAAAGGCAAAAATGGACTTTTCTTCCTAAATGAGAAATAGAAGCAATCCTGATTATCTCCCGTTCTCCAGTCTTTCAGGAAAACATTGGATTTAATATAATGTATATATCTCCTCTTGTTTATAAGAGGGTTTCATGCTGTGCATATCAACATAATATCAGGGGCAACAAGGTCAGGAGCCAATTTGATTTGCAAACTCTCCTCCTGCTAAACTAGGACTTAAAGCAAGTGGGCTTTGTCCTCCAGGTTCAAGAGCAGAGCCCTTGTATCCTATAAACTTCAGCTTACTTTAAATCTTATCAGTTCAGCTGTGCAGCAGTCTTGTGAGATCCCATAAAGACCTGGAAAACTATACATGTAATCTCAGGATTCAGGCTGGAAGACTTCAAGTAATCTAAATGTGAAAGATATAGGAAATCCTTTGCTTTAACCATCACCCAAAAGTATTCACCGTGCTCTAGACAAATTTCTTCATCCTTTTTGGCAAGTAAGTAGGTTAGAAAGTAAGACCCACAGATTTCGTATCCAAAAAGCTCCTTGAAGAAGCTGCATTATTTTAGTAAAGAACAGGAGCTCGCGATAATTAACTCCTTTGCATTCCTGTTTTGGGGAAAAAAATACTAAAAATCAGACATGGCACTTGGAGATCAGAATCAAAGAATTCCATAACTAAAAAAAAACAAAATAAAAGAAGAACTGGACTAATTTACTAGGAGAAGAAACAATGTAGCTTTGGCCACTGATCAAAATACCTTCTTCTGTTGCACTACCTTGCATTTGTAATGCCTCTCCCCTACTCTTTTCACATCTCATGACTCTGATGATGGTGCTAACCTAGCTAACCTAAACTTTGGAGATCATGCTATATCTGCAGTCTCTGTAACTACTCTGCTAATACTGCAGCTGTTTTTCCCCCTGAAAAGAGACATCAGGGTGGGGATACAAAATGCAAACACATCAGTTTCCTGTACATAAACCTTGAAAACTCTTTTAGCAATGCAGCATGAAACTTTGCCTTAGAAGGTGAGATGGAAATCAGCCTTAGCTGTGAAGATTAAAAGCAATCAGGGAGTTATCTCTTCCAACAGCTGTTGGACTCCCAAAATCTTACATCAAGAAGGGGCATAAATAACTTGGTACTCAGCTTCCCTATCTCATTGTGTTGATTTACTTTCAGGATGTAACAATTATTTTACACAGGGTGAATGTGTGCAGATTGTGGAAGTATTTCACTCACAAATCCCTTAATAAGGCATTGCATTCCCCAGCATATTGCCTTACCCTGCATCCCATCCTGATTGCACATGCTTCAGCTTGAGAACAAAAGCTGGAGCCAAAAAAGGGAGCTTAAGCCTATTTTTCTCATTGATACTGTGATTAAAACAGTCATCCCTTTTAGTGTGAAACTTCTGCTGAAAAGAGACTAATGAGTGGGTAAGGAACAGAGATCTGGTTACTGGCTGGATGCATAAATTCATATTCTCTGTTCTAGACATATTTCATTTGTTGATTCAGCTCCTATTCTATTATTCCAAAGTGGTCTCAGTCACCTTATGACTTATTTCTTAATAAGAATTTTGGGAGTCATGTATCACACTCTGTGTAAGATTCTGAATAAGATTCTAAACATTCTAAGCAATGGTCTAACTGTGTTCCTTAATGGCTTGTAAGTGTTGTGCTGCCTAGGATCAAGGTCTGCCTGTGCCAACACCAGTGTGGAAAACTCTTGAGGAGGAGGGTAGCCTCCCATGCACTCCTCAGTCTCTGTGGGTCACACAGATGACACAGCTAATGAGGTAATCACAAGTCATGGTGTGCTTGCTGTTTCAGCAAAGCCAGATGTCCCTGCACTTTCAACCTCTTTCTGCTCACCCTCTCTGGTATCAGCCTTTGTCTTTTTCCTGAAGGAATTCTTCCAACTTTCTCTTATGTTTAGGATCACAGTGCCCCTTTTTCATCCACAAGTACCCTCTGAACAGGTGAGTTTTAACCCTCATAAAGTTCTCCACAAAACTGTTCCCAGTGACAAACTCAGCACTTCAACTGCTTTTCCCAAAACCAAACCACTACTCCTTCAGAAACAGGAACACAACTTATTATGCCAGGAGCAGAGAATATCTTACTTATAATTTTACTACTCATCTTCTAATAGAGACTGAGGGATATATTGCTCTACAGCCAGCTAGGTTTACACTAGAGTTATGCCATTTCTCCATCACCAAACAGACTGTGGCCATGGTCTTCAACTTCGCCTCCAAGACAAACTGTGTCTGGGCAATAGTGCCCAGCTTGTACTGGCTTTGAGATTTTTTGGAAATTGTATGGAAGAGTGCCAGCTAGCCTGGGCTGCAATAGGGGCTGTTTTAACAGTCTAGCATAGTATACAATAAGATTTTACTGTCCAGTGACATTTCCTGACACCATTTTACAGCACAGACACTGCAGTGTTAGCTGCTGGCCAGTAGAGGAACCATTCTTTAGAGGTCCATGGAGAGCATGTGTGGCTTCAGTGTATCGCTGTTCCAACTGTAAAACTGGGAATTCTACCTTTCATGGTGAAATTCTTCCTGTTTTCCTATCTCTTTTCTTCAAGAGACTTTGTGTGGAGAGACAAGCTGGATTTAAATAACGAGACTTGAAAATCATTGAAATGTATACATCCATTAGAACAAGAGGAAAAATTGTCTTGTCCCTTCATCCCTGCTGCTGAGGAATCCTTCTCCATGGTCTAACAAGGCAATGACTTAGGTTTTAACTTTTATATTTTTCAAGTTCTGTACTGCTTAGTGTGTAACTCTGAAGTTTCCTGTAGCCTGTTAACTTCTGCTCTCTCATGCTAGGTAGACATAACAAAGCCTCTCCGGGCCTGCTCTTCAAGGACACCCAGACCGTCCTAGGCCCAAAAAGTATAAACCAAAGACCTTCTAAGGGGAGCAAGCAGAGGGGAACTTACATCATTAACTGAAGCTTTAATTGGAGAATTAACCCTGATATGCAAATGAACCAAACCTATAAAAGAGTGAAGAACTCATGACCTGTCGTCCATCTTGGGGTACATCTTGGCAATAGCCTCTGGCCCCCAGGGAGTACCTTTGAAGGCCTTTCAAATAAATACCTACTTTTATTCCCTTACTCCTGTCTAGTCTCTGTTTCTAGGAGGCCTCTTAAGGCATCAAAGGTATTAATGAATGTATGAATGAAGAAAGGAAAGAAAGGAAAGAAAGGAAAGAAAGGAAGGAAAATAAGGGAAGGAATTCGGAAGGAATTCGGAAGGAATTCGGAAGGAAGGAATTCGGAAGGAAGGAAGGAAGGAAGGAAGGAAGGAAGGAAGGAAGGAAGGAAGGAAGGAAGGAATTTGGAAGGAAGGAATTCGGAAGAAGGAATTCGGAAGGAATTCGGAAGGAAGGAAGGGAAGGAAGGAATTTGGAAGGAAGGAAGGAATTCGGAAGGAAGGAAGGAAGGAAGGAAGGAAGGAAGGAAGGAAGGAAGGAAGGAAGGAAGGAAGGAAGGAAGGAAGGAAGGAAGGAAGGAAGGAAGGAAGGAAGGAAGGAAGGAAGAAGAAGGTACTTGGAAGGTACTTGCAAGGAAGCCAGCTGCATGCTTACTCAGTGAGGGTGTGTGTTCCCACAGAATTGGGCCATGTCAGATTTACACAATGGATATGAAAAAGGTGTGCATTTAAGATCACAAGTTCTCTACCTTGCAAGAAGTTTGATAAAAAGCTCCATGCACTACTCCCTCTCACGATCCACTTGTGGGGGTGTCATACATGTAAAAATCTGTTTATATTAACCTGTCACATATGAGAGTTCGTTCCTCACACCATCCCACAGCCAGCAGAAAATTCTGCAGAGCTGAAGATGCAAGACATTCAATCCTCTAACACACTTTTCATAATTTCAAGGAAATTTAACACTCATAGGGAAATGGTAGAGACGACCAGCATCTTGCACTTAACCTCTGAATATTGACATCAGGGTCAGCTCCTGTATAGGCAGACCCACCAGTTCCCACCAACCCTGATGCAGAAAGAGCCACCTCTAATCTAAGAGGTTTGGTACAGCTCTGGGCTCTAGCTGAGACTATCAGATTTGGGGCCAGCTATGGTCATGGAACTTGTAATATCAGTCTCCATCCACATGGAAAGGAACATCTCACAGAAGTTAAAATCCAAGCAATTATCTTGTGCCAGTGTTAAATACTGCTAGCAAGACCTGGACGTGAACCAGTTATTAAGGAACAAAGGGTTAGTTATATACACATCTATAAGTTTAAAGGGGACGAAAAACTTTGATTGATTCTGTTTATCTGATCTCCACCTGCCTTCCTTGAATTTTTCACATGGTGGTGTTGAAGCAGGAATTTGCTGTCAGTCCTCATTAGAAGGCTGCACCAGCTAGTACATGGAAGGCATACAGTTTTCTGCAGGAGTACATTTGCTCCTGCATCTTCTCTGCAACCAGGCTGCTAATGAACTTACTGCTTATTCAGTTACAGAGCTCCTCACAGAAATTGGGAGGTGTTTATGGCTCCAAAGGCTCATAAACGAGAATGGTAAAATTATTCCTGCTGACTGTGCAGCAGGGCCCTGAGAATACAACTAGCTCTAATAATACTGTCCAGACACCTCATGCTTCCAAGTTAAAGAGCAAACTACCTAATTGCAGCAATACACATGTCCAAGATAAAGCATAATATCCCTTGGAAAGGATTTTCCAGTAACTTGTGTCCTCAGCAAGAAGTAATTTACATGCACTCTTAATTCTACTGCATTGCTTTTTTTTAAAGCAGATTGCTGCTGTTTTAACAGCTTTTGTTCTGCTTGATGATGACATCTCTAGTGTCCCAATTCTACTTTTTAAGAGGGATGTGGAGAGATCTTGTGCTCTTTAAATGACTAACTTTTCTGAAATGGGATGCCTGAGGAATCAAGACTGAGACATGAATTTCTGAATGTCACTTCCCTGACTAAGGGTTTTGCAGATCCACAGAGTTAACTGTAGTTTTGCTTTAAAATTAAAGAGCCAAATTTTCATGTTAAACAGTGTCCCAGACTTAGACTGTCTATGTTTTCTGAAAGGAAGACAAATACAGTAGTAGAGCACAAATGAAAACTACTCCCACTGTACACTTGTAGAGACTGAAGACCATTAATTAAAAATCATGCTGAACTGATTAATGTTTCACACCACTGCAGCTGCTGCAATGCGAAAAATATTACCATATTTTTCAAACCTTTCTGGAGCTAAACAAGATCAATTACATTATGAGGCAGCAAAATGTATTTAAAGCTCTGAAGTACCTTACACTTACTTGTAACACCTCAAGGTTGGTACTAAACAGGATTCAATTGGCTGCCCAGAAGGCTTTGAATCATGGATTCATAGAATACTTTGGGTTGGACAGGGCTGGCCAACCTGGTCTTGAATGCTTCCAGTGATTGGGCATCTACCACCTGTCTGGGCAATCTCTTTCAGTGGCTCACCACTCTCATTGTAAAAGAATTCTTCTCGATCTGGTTTAAATATACCTTCTTTTAGATTAAACCCATTACCCCTTGTCCTATATGAAAAGGTCCTACTAAAAAGTTTGTCCCCATTTTTTTTACAGGCCCCCTTTAAATATTTCACAGCCACAATAATGTTTCCCTAGAGCCTTCCCTTCTTCAGGCTGAACTGTCCCCATTCTCTTACAGGAAAGGGGCTTCATCCCTCTGATCATCTTCCTGGCCCTCCTCTGGTCCCACTCCATCAGGTCTATGTCTATCCTGTGCTGAGGACCCCCAAGTTGGACACAGTAATCCAAATGGGCTCAAGGGCAGAGTAGAGAATCATCTCCCTCCACCTGAAGTCCATCCACATTTTGATGTAGACCAGGACATAACTGGCTTTCTGGGCTGTGAGTGCACATTGCCAACTCATATCCAGCTTTTCCTCCTCCAGTTTCCCCAAGTTCTTCTCCACAGGTCTTCTTGCAATCCCTTCATCCCCCAACCTGTATTGTACCAAAGGTTCCCCTGACCCAGGTGCAGCACCTTGCAATTGGCCTTGTTAAACCTCATGAGTTTCCCATGAGCCGTCTTCTCAAGCCTGTCCAGATCCCTCTGGATGGTATCCCATCTTTCAGGTGTCTTGACTGCAGCACTCAGCTTGGTGTGACCTGCAAACTCGCTGAGGGTGCACGCGATCCCACTGTCTGTGTCATCGATGAAGATACTAAACCGTACTGTTCCCAAAAAAGACCCCTGAGGGATGTCACTTGTCACTGGTGTCCATCTGGACATTGAGTCATTGACCACTACCAGCTGGTGACCATCTAGCCAGTTCCTAATCCAACAAACAGACAAACTTACAAATCCATCTCTCTTCAATTTAAAGAGAAGGATGTTTTGGGGACCACATCAAATGCCTTACAAAAGTCCAGATAGATGACAACTGTAGTTCTTCCCTTGTCCACTGATGTAATCACTCCATCATTGAAGGCCCCTAGGTTGCTCAGGCAGGATTTGTCTGTGGTGAAGCCATGCTTTGGCCAGCATTTTGTTCATAATCAGTTCTTTGTAATTAAGAAAATCCTATTGCTATGAGGAAGGTAAAAAAAAATAAATATTCTGTCTATCTGTTAGTTGACCTCAAACCGTAGTCCTTTAACCAGTTTCTCATGGAAGAGGTGACTCTGTACAGCATTTTACCTCTCTTTAGTCTACTAATTAACCAGATATTTGCTAGAAGAATAGAGTGAGTCTGTTAGGGAGGGAGTGAACAGAGCTCCTTATCATTTTCATTATATCTTTTTTGTTTTGTATATGTGTGTACATATATATACACAGTAGTTTTGCAACTGGCATTAGGATCTTCTACTTTGATGTTGCAGTAATGTTGACAAGATCATGCTGACAGTGAGTTCAGTGGCTGGAGAGGATATATATTTGCATGACTACTTCCACTGAAGTAGTGTGACTTATGAACTGTAATGTACGTGTACATGTATGCATCATGTGGGCCACTGTGGTTTTCCCATCCTTGAGAGTGTTCAATGCCAGCTTGGGTGGGGCATTGAGCAACCTGGTCTAGTGGAAGGTGTCCCCAACCATGGCAGGGAGGTTGGAACTAGATGATCTTTAAGTCCCTTCCAACCAAGGTTTTTATGATTGAATGAATACATACATGATTTTAAAAGTCACTGCTGTTGTACATGGCATCTGGAATAGACCTCGAGGTCTTCGTATTCAGAATTCAGCAAGCCTCCAGAATAAGGAGGCTACACACATGAAACCTTCTGAAAAGACCCATTTATGCAATGTTAGCCACCAAAAGAGGAAACTTGAAAAAAAAGGATTTTGTGCTGGTTTAAGTCTTTTTAAGAGTGTTAGAAACTCTGGACTCAGTTTTCCCAAATAACTGGGGCAAACCCTCCAAATCCTGCATTCCAAGTCATACAACAGCACCTCAAGGCCTTCCCTCAGCATGGCTTTTTCTTGTATCAAACTGTCCCATTCATCAACAATGTGCCTCAAAATTATTGCTTTCAGACATTTGTTTTAATAGCTTCAGGATGTATAAAAGATTCTTTTTTTTTCTCATGTCACAGAAGGACGTTTGGATATGGTAAATTAACTTCTGCTTCTAGTCCTCTGTTGCCCCTCTGCTGGGATTAAAATACAAGATGCATGCTGCTGGTGCTTGACTGCTGTTGATGATCATTCGGTTGTTTTCCTTCTTCACTTCAATTTACTTGTAAAGGATGAACCAAACCCAGCTGTTACTGAATTACTTACAATTAAAAGAGAGAATTTGTGAGAGTGACTGACGCAATGGCTGACATACAGGATGTGGTATGTTCTGAAACCTTCTTACCTGTGTTTTGGATGTCATCCTTTGAGGTGGTCCTCTAAATCCAGCAAAGAACAACATAAAAATAACACAGCACTGAAAAAGATCTCCTGGACACTGAGAATTTCCCTTTTTTATTTCAGGCAGGGTGCTACATGAACTCGTTACTGCCCTACTGAGACCTGCACCTGCTTTATTGCACCACGGTCGGATGTTAGGCACCATCTCACAGAGCCACCCTTTCTCCCTTGCAATACAGTAAATGCCAAGTTTAAAGTTCATAGGGATGGGAAGATAATTACCCAGCAAACTAAAAAATTGCAGAGGCATTGTGTTGCTTTTGCTACTCAAGGAGTTCACTAGGCTAATAAAGAAACCTAGTGCATTAATTTCTCCTCAAAATAAAAGCAGAAAACTGCAGGAAGAAATAAGTGTGTTAGTGAGGCCAGCAATAGCTCGATACCCAGAGCAGAAAAAATCCAAGGGAGACAGTAGCACTGTTGAAGAGGAGGATTACATTTCCACCACCTGAATAAGATGGTGAATTCAATGGATGCCTGCTCATTGGAGAAGTGCAGAGGACCTCTGTGCTGGATCTGCTGTCACCTGGGATAGCCTCGGCCAGTGAGGATCTAAAAGAGCTGCTCCACCTGACTTCTGCTAAAGCAGGTGTGCAGTCAAAACAATATGGGCTCCAACCAGTGTAACTAGACAATGAAAAGTTTACTCTCCATTCAAATTTGTTTGAGGATCTGCTCAGCCAGATGTGTCAAAATCTTCTGAGGTTTCTGATAATTAACATTATGCATAGAAAAACACCTGGAAATGTTTGCAGGCACACAGTCAGAGTGGGATCTTTCACAGAATTCCCAGCAAGACAGGGTCTGCTCAGGGCTGGGGACTTCAGGGGCTGCCCACAGGCAAGGCAGGGCAGAGCCAGGCAGCCCTCAACCATCGCAGTGCCCCAGCCAGGGAGCAGGGCAGCTGGGGCAGCCCCAGCCCCAAACATCAGGCACCTCCTGGGCATGGGCACAGGATAACATCTCCTCCAGCAACATTTAGGAAGTCACCACAAGAACAAAGGGGTTCGTGGGCTCTGCCTTCACCTTCCCTTTTCCTCCATTCCTTTCTAAATGGCCGGGCCAATCCCTGACTGCTGCTCCCCAGGCTGGCAAACCCTCTGTGAGGAAACGCTGCAGGAAACCCTTCAGATGAGAGAAGGTGGGATGGAAAGCACCACTCAGTGAATTCTACTATCAAGTCCTGCTTTCTCAGCCTCCTCAGTCAGCTGAATCGCTACGGAGCAGCAGCTCACAGCTGGACTCAAAAAGCTCCCTGAGGACTCGAGACAGGCAAAATGATCTTCACAGAGCTCCTCTTTGAAGAGCTGAGCTGAGGAGAGGGCGGGGTCGACATGTAAAGTGGGGTGATAAGAGATACTCATTGGTGAAGAGGAAGGATGCTAAATGGCTTATTTACAACATTATTTCCTCTTGACTTACAGATGCTATCAATATTTGTGCATGTATGTTATGCAGAAGCATATTTCCCTCCAATTATTTCCATCTTCTGCACCTTAATAAACAGATTTCCTACAATTAGAGAGAGCTAGCAGGAGGACAATCTGCCTGCACAGAGCACTGCTCTGTGATTTGGGACTGAACCTTGCTCAGTCACTTGTGAAGAGCATGCCTAGACATACTGAACCTGGCACTTTTTGCTGCTATTAGTTACCTGGCAGAGAATTTGCAATTGTCCTGGTATGTTTGCCCTGACCAAGTTTGGTTCTGGACACCCCTGTGAACTCTGGTAATCGAGTATTCAAAAGAGCATCAAAGACACTGATTAATTCTACTATGAAACTGCCCCAATCTTTTTTCTCTGCTCTTAGACCAGCAGTAGCAAAACCAAGATTTGTTACAGAGATAATAGGAATTTTAGCAAGCAATCTTACTGAATCATTTAAGGAAAGACAAAGTGGCAGAACACGATTGAATGGCCCAATTAACCTCAGCATAATATCTTCAACTGGCAATATAAAAAGCAAATGCTAGAAGTTCCTCATCTAGTATCATTCAATCCTCTGCCATGATTACTTATATTTTAGAGATGACCAGAGCTGAGATGTAGTTTAGATACTAATTTATGGGGCTTTTTTTCTGGTGAAATAACACTGGCAGAAAAAAAACACAATTTGAAACTAGCCCTCAGTCTAGGAGAAATTCAACTTTTGGATATAAATAGCAGCAACACCTGCCTAACCTAAATGCTCATTTTACTTTAAACTAGTTTAATTTAAGCAATAGAAGTTACGCTTACTTTTAATGGGCAGCAGCTGTTCATTAAATTTATAATGACATTTGGGTACCCTGGTGATAGACATTCAGAAATATCATATACATAGAGACAGAAATTCATTAGTAGCACTACTGAGTTGGCTTGGAAGTGAAATTAACTCAAAAAGAGACACTTGTTTCACCTCCCTCTGCAGTTTGAAAACCTAGACTGTTATCTAAGGCATATAAATACATCACAGGGTGGTATTAGCCAAAGCCCATCCTATAAAAAATCTGAAGAATTTTTGTTGTGAAGATATACACACGTTTAGGATTTTTCTAAAATATTATCATGGTACTACTACCATTGAAATATACATTGGTTTCATTTTCATTTATATATAGAGATATAGAAAGCTAATATAGAGATTTATATATTATCACCAAGCCAGTGGTGAGTGCATTAGAGTTTATACGTGATGGTATTTGCCTGTCAGGGAACTGCTCATTTCTAATGGGCTCTGGCTCTGTCCTTGTGATGCTAGGTGGATTATTTTTAACAGCTGCAGTAGACAAAAGGGTTGACCCACACATTAGGAACTAACAGGGAAAGTAATTACAGAACTCTAGTAAACAAACAGCTTTAGTCTTTTATGAATGCTGTCTCTTGGTCCATTGATTATGCATTAAAATCCATCTCCAATCTCTAGCTTGGGTCTCTTCTTCAGGTCAACTCCATTTCTCCTCTCTAAAAGTAGTACTGCTAGCATCTACCTGTACCAGCTTACCTATACACATAAGGTACATGCTTTACAGCCTGGAGAACTCAGCAGGGGTTCACTACTAAAAATGTTATTCCTACTTGCATTAATAAGGCAGCCAAGGTCAAATAAGGCTGCGTGTATGGGCTCCATGGCATCTCAAGTAGTCTGGAGTGACACCTTTGCAACCTTTTTTACTTCAGTGGGATTGCCAAATGTTACTGTTTGCATTTCATTAAGCAAGTCTGTTGATTATACGTAAGAATGGACTAGAACATGACTGGATTAGAAGAAAACTTGTAAAGTGACACACAAAACCAAACAGCAGCTTTGTTAGTTTTGTTCAGCAAGAACTGATGATACAACCTCCATCTGTATTTTTTAATTGTGTGGATCAGTAGGAGATTTATAAAGGCAAAGAGCCTGAGAACCAAATATCCACACAGCACCTGTCACAGGGTTTTGTTTTGCCTTTTTCTCCAGAGCAGCTCTAGTCCAGTCCCATAGACTGAAGACCTGTGTGTGGTTGCAATCCATTAGCTACACTACTAGAGAGCATTTTCCCCTTTAGTTTCATGCAAAAGGAATCCAGTTCATGTTTCAAAAACTGTTCCATGACAGGAACCAAAGCATGGTAATCACTAGCAGAGACATTTGTTTCAAAACACTGTTCTGATACAAAATAGTGTGTTAAAGTAGATAAAAAGCATATAAAGCAGATTTTTTTACATATAGAAGAGCCAGCTCACATTGGAGCTGCTCTGAGGACTGTGTTTGAATAGCTCTGATAATTTAGAAGCATTATACCCTCACATAGTTCTCTCTGTGCGTCGCTCATTTTTTTCTGTTAAGTATGTCCTCCTGTGGCAGGAAACTCATTAGCAAATTCTGTGCTGAAAGTAATGCTTATGTAAGTTGAAGACAAGCACATTATCAGAAGAATGTTTTGATTAATTTGCTGTTCATTAACGATACACCTCTGTGGCTGTAGCGTAAGTTCTCTTTTGAAAACAACTATAAAAATTATACACAGCTGCATTTTTTTGAGAATCTGGTGTTCTGAGAACATTTAATCACCTCTAACAAATGTTTGGTATTTGTTTACTTCAGGTCCCCATTTAAACTCTGTAGCACACAGTTGCAGAAGGACTGGCAATCTGAGGTCACGGAGGGCTTCTTCCAAGAAAGCTACAATTGTAGATCCATAAAAAGTCTTCCTGGTGTTAAAAGGTGACCAGGTTTGTATGCCCTGTCACCCATGAATCAGAGGTAGAGAACATATATCAGCTTTAAACAGAAAACTTAGGGTAATTACTTTTTCCAGCAGGTCAACTTGGACACTTACTACGATGTCCCTTAATCTGGATTGTGCTTGCTTTACTTCCAATGTCATTGCAAATCCAAAACTTTGACCCTATTTCCTTAAATGATATGCATCTTTTGGTGACCTTTGTCAGAATACCTTGCTTGTGTGACTACTAAACTGGAGATATCTTTCTTTATATCATATTAACAATTAGCGTTTATTGTGAGGAAAACACAAAAATTTAGTAGCTTTGCATTTTTTCCCCTGGGAAAAAAAGGAGTTTAAATGAGAGCTTTATTTCTGTACTGCATCTGTGCACTTCTCCATTTTAAGGGGTATTGTTGTGATGAAGACATCATCAGTGTTTTGACAACATCTACTAGCTACAGGTGCTATATCACTCTCAGTAAAAATAGCTGCCCTGGTAACAACACTGTGCCAAGCTGGTACTAGGTAGTTATATTTGGCCAACATAACCTGCTACTAGGCAGGGTGTTCTTCACTGCAGTGCTACCATGTGAGGTAATAGAAAGCCCTCTTTCATTCACTTATTGTTTCTAGGGGTAAAACTAAACAGTCCTCATGCACTCTGTGTATTTCTAGGTTTCTAAAGAGCTTTTATAATACTTAGGATGAGAACACTTCTATAAATATAAGTAAGCATCCTCTCATTTTCTCCAAAGTTTGTCAGTAGGTTTGCCCAGAATATTATTTTTCTATCACTAGGTTTGCTAAGCCTGGTCTGCTCAAAAACCTGCTCACAAGTTTCACTCAGCTGCTGAGCAAAGATTGGCTGGAGTGACTTACCAGTTAATAATTGATTAAAAGAAAATGGCTCTTCCTCCCAGACATCTACTCACTTTGCCAGCCTGTAACATCAGATAAGTCGGAGTTGCAGTGGTCTGCTGCCACTGTTTCCATTCCTGTTTCTGCTGGGGCAAAGAGGGCAGAGAGTACTGACCAACAAAAAGACATCAGAAACACAGCATGGTATTAACAGCTCTTGATCATTAAGGAGAGTAAAGGGCTATATTTCAGACTAACAGCACAACATCTGCCAAAAATCTGCACAGAGCTGTTATAAACACAAATGAGTACTTTGTGAGCATACTTCAACCAAATAACTTGAGTGAGAAGGTAGTTTTCCAAATATCTTCCTAGCTTTAATCCCAAGGCAGAATGCTGTGCAGAAATCAAGCCGCTCAATAGCATTACCCTATGGAAACGTGTCCCCAGAGTCCAATGTTCCCTCTTCTTTCTCTAGTACCCCCAAAATGACTCCTGTTAAAACCAGAAATTGTTGCAGAGATAAAAAAACTTGAGGAGTTTTATGCTTACATTTTCACCAAATAAGAGGGAAGAAATTCAAAAGCATGATGAACAGAGAAAGTCAATAGAACATCATGGAGCTCTGTGGAACATTCTTTCCTGCCCTGCTGTTAAGTTAAATATTTGTTTCATTTCTTTCTCTATATACAGAAAAGATTTGAATGCCTTCAGTTTTGAACTATTGTTATTGATATTAAGAAAAGCCTAGATACACAAGGGATCTTAGACAGCTGTCCTCTAGCCCTCCGATATATTGCCCTGGGAGGGAGCCTGCCTGGCTTACACAGGCTGGAAATAGAGCAGCATTTCTAAAGAGATAGGCAAAACTGGTAACCTAGGGGAAAGCCACCTAAGTCAGCAAAGCAGAAAAGACCCAAAGAGGTGTTTTTAAATCCTCCCTTTTTGCAACTGTTAGCTCAAAATCTCCTCCCATACAGGTAAGCACTGAGGTCCTCTGGGAAACGGAGGTGGCCTTTCAGGACTCAGCGTCATAGCAGGCAACCTTCTGACTGTAGGAGTTACACTGGGTGCTGGTTAATGCCGAACTGGTGCCACAATGCTTGTGAATCTTGCTCCAAGTTTGTTTCTTTTCTAAATTGATTATGACACAACTCTTTCATTCAAACCTTTGACGGGGATCTGCTTCCCCTGTTGGTGTCTGCAGCTGTCTAGATGCAGAGATCTGAATTTAGCTTCTTCTTTTGTCCTAACAGGGTTGAACTCTGAGCATGAGAGGGCCCTGTCTACGCATCCAGCCCCATTCTTCTTTGTGGGCTGCAGAAAAGACATCTCCTCCCTGCCAGAAAAGCCATTCATTTTCGCATGGAAGAGGGGAACAAACATTTTCTCTGTCTAGTGGCTGAGGAAGTTTATATGAGAAATAAGACACCTAAGAGTTACTACAGGGTGATTTTCAATATATCAGGTGATTTTCTATAAAAGATTACCACAGATAATCTGAGGAGTTAATTTTTATAACTGTTCAGGAACTAAAATGGGTTGCATAAAATGTTTCACCTTTAGTGTTTACTGCAAATGAACCCATTTTGCCTCAACGGGGCCATGCTAGCGCAGCACTTCACACTGGCTGCCATAGCTTACCCAGCTTCTGTGGTCCTAGCTAGAGCCACAGGAATGGTTCAGGTTTCTCTGCATGGCACTGAACTGTGTGGCATTGAACTGTCTGCAAGTTCTGCATAAAGGGGACTTGCTCAGAAAAGTTGTGTTTCCCACCTGAGCCATTTCACTGACTAATAAAGTCCTGACAGCTGACATCCCCTGTCCTTGCAATGAAAAGCAGGTATGCTTCAGCAGGAGTGGGACCTAAATTCAGAATATTTTTCTTCTGAGCAAATATTACAGGAATAGTCATGAGTCTTTTTGACTCTGCAGCCTGAAGTCAGACAAGTTAATTACCTTAAATGCATATAATAATTTCCAGAAGAATGCAGTGCAGTTTTCCAGAGGTCTCAAGAATGGTTAGGAACTGTACAGTTTTGGAAACAGACCTTGTGCTTTCAAATAGGGTTTCTTATAGCCTTCCATATTACAGAGCTAGCTTACATGTCCTGGAAAAACAAGAGGGACTTTAACAAAAAAGCATTGTCAGCCCCTGCAGTTTTCCCACTACATTTCTTTATTCCATTCAGAAGAGACTGACCTTTTTTCTTTTGTATTGGTCTTCTATTCTTACCATATTGCACAACTGAAAATCTGACATCCTTAGCTTCTCAGGTATTCATTTTCACCATACTACTCTAAGAAAGAAAATTCATGAATGGGAAATTGAAGCACCAGAGATCCAAAGAGCTCCCAGAGCCATTCAGAGAGTCGGTTCAGGGAGCGCTGAGTCCAGACCTCCTAAGTCTAACAGCAGGACCTCAGCTATTCAATCATCCTTCCTTTCAATTGCACCATTTACCTGTCCAGAGATCACTTTCACATGATAAGTCTTTTTAATTTAAAAAAATACTTATATTTTCAGTGCATGTTAATTCATAACAAGAGAACCAGAATATTTTTACTGAATTATGTTCATTCTCTATCAGTTATTTATGAATGCCAGAGCTGTCTCTCTTTATTCAATAAAACAGGTTTGTATTAATTTAAATTAACGCAAATAAGGACCATTGATTCCTCTGACCCCTTTAATTCATTAGCCAGGCTGATTAGTTTTTTAGATAAAGTTGAAGGGAAAAAATATACCCAAGGTGAATTTTGAAACAACTGTGTCGAACTGAAACTGATCCTGGAGTGATCCTTATCTTCAAACTACAGGATATTTGTTCCACTGAACGTCAGAAGGATAAAATCTGTCTAAAGTCTCATGTTAGCAATGGACAGCCACTTAAGAGCCCTGCAACTGAGAACAGGCTTTACTTTATTGACCATAAAAGTAAACAATGTGTCTTATCATGCTCCTACTTAGGCAGCAAAATACTCTGAGATGGCAAGTTTCTAAGTTTTCCACACTGTAAGTATACATTTTTTAATCCTCAGCACAGACCTTGTAAAACCCAGCCATTGCACCAGTAAATATTCTGGCCATGTATTCTGACCTCTGCCTCTAGAACTGGGAGCTGGACGAAGGCAGGGACGAAGATTCTTACAAACCAAGTGGAAATTTCCAAAGTGCTCAGCCTGGTAGGGGCCGCCCAGGCCCTAAATGCCGCTGTATGGTGTGATAATGGGGCATTTTAAAGCATTTCTCCTCAGAATAGGTATGTATCCTTTTATAGTATAAAGAACACAAGAATGGGGCAGACACAGAACTGAGCTTTTCAAATAAGCCTGAAAAGTTTGTCAGGGTTTGCTATAATACAAGACAAGCCAGACAGTGACTTCAGAAAAAAGGAAGCTTCTACACCCCAGTCTTTAACCATGAACTTGAGCAAAGTGTTCAGTAGGGTCTGGGAGCTGGGATTACACCCTGCTACTCTGCCCATAAGGATTTGAACTCATGGTGCCTTAGACTTTTCAGGGGAGAAAAGCTCTCACTTTTAGGTTATAACATATTCTTGCGGGTAGGAGGGAGGAAAAAACCCCACTTGCAATTTTTCCTGTTGGAGCTGCTCATTTTATACAGGATGATTAAATATTAATTGGCCAGAAGATAAGCATTACTCTCTAGATGTTCCTTTGGGCAAGGGGACATCCCTGTTTCTGTCCTGCCTCCTGTTAATGCCTGCACAGAGACAGGAAAGCAGGTGTCTCTCCTCCTTTAGTTCAGGAGAGTGCCTAGCATCTGGGACGGTGCTCCTTCTCTTCAGACAAAGGAACACGCAGCTACACAAAGCTACACAGTGTCAAACAGCTGCAAGGGGAGGACGGGAGAGAAGCCCAGCCTGAGGTACCCCACCATGAGCTGAGTCATGGGCAGAAAGGAGAGGGCAAAACTGCTCTTTACAGTTTTGGAGATGCAGGAGGAGAAAAGGGAGAGGTACAAATTCTGGAGCAAGACAGATGCCTCACCAGGGTCCACAAGAATTGGAGTCCACTGAAATTCAGAGCAACTGTAGTTTGGGAAATGATTCTCCTCTCCTGAGCTCAGCATACCCCTACCAAAAAAAGAGGGATTTAAGGGAAACAGAAATAAAGGAAGGTGACATCTAGGGCTGCAGTAGCAGGTGTCACAAGCCCGGGACAAGCAGCACTAGGGCTTAAGATCTGGCATTCAGCAGAAGATCTGACAACCTCTGAAGAAAGAGACTTGAAGAAGAGGACCCATGTTCCCCAGCTTGATGGTTGCCTTATGGTCATCCACTCTACACATCAGTAAAAGCATGCCTAGTAGTCCTTGGTTATTCAGCTCTGAATCACCCATGAAAATGGGAAAATATTCCTTGAAAAATGTACCTGTGCTCTTTATATACTTAGCTTCAAATGTGAGTCATAGACTCAAGTGCCTTCTGGATTTTTAGGTTATGCAGAAGAAATGAAAGACAAGAGATTCCTGTGGACAAAGAGAATTTGTCACATCTATGCCATACCTGGCCATCACCCCACACGCCCTGGTAACAGGGCTATGAGCAAGCAGAACCAGCATGGAAAGAGTTCTGTGTCCTTCATCAGATGCAGAGCACCAAGAAGTTCACTCATACAATACAAATTTAATTCAAACCTGTATTAATCAAACTGGAACTTTTTATGTGTACCATGTAAATAATGAACTCTATGTCATGCATCTTAGAAGACTGATTAATCCTTTCTTGCATTTCATATTACCCAAGTGAACTAGATATGAAATAGTGTCTTGGATGGCTTTAGGAGATACTTTTAGAAACACTGGGACAAATCTGCACACCACTATTTTCAATACAAATGCATTTCAAGCTTCACTCAAATCCCTCTGGAGAAAATGGGATTCTTTTCTTCTGGGTCAGACTCTTGCTCTGGAGGCAGCACTTGTGCTAACACCTTGTAAAACAAAGTATTTCTAAGCTTTGCCTACATACAAATGAAGAAAAGTGGGATGCATCAATTTTGGAGGCATATTTACACAGGCGGAAAATTCTTGAACACTGACCCTACAAGTCTTGAATCTGTAAATGTCAAGAAAATACAAATAACAGCAACTGACATGATTCCCACTTATCTCTATTTCTGAATTCCCGTCCTTTATTAGATTATTATCTCTATTCCACAGGAGTTGGTTTTCCCTCCCAGAACCACTTTTTTTTAAGCATAAGTGGGAGCAAGAAATTGCCCAACTCATTTTCAAGCAGGTTAGTTACTAATCCAACAGCAAATGTGGACCACCATGCAATAAAAAAATTTAAGTTTCAATGCATTAACACAGACATATAGCTATAGAGACATGTGGCACTGCTCATCACTTTAATGAGGAGGCACTGAGGTGGCTTTTATGCCCTCTGACCTGGGTGTTCACCCTCTTCCTAGCCTCCCCTCCATGTCCTGGCCTGGACATTAAAGCTGCTGAAGGATTTCTCTAATTGCTGAGAGTCATTCGCTCACCCCAGCTGCCTTGGTCCACAGAGGTGCCATGGCAGTTGTCAAACTGATTTTTCTTGGTACCAAGGGTCTCCCCAAGCTGGGGATCATCTGGAGGCAGTTAAGCTGATGTTAGGGCTGCTTTGTGTGGACAATACAAAGCTGAGCTGGGGGAGGGTTTGGACAACAGTATTTGGGACTCCTTCCAGTGGTGTGAAATTTCTTGAGCGTGATGACCTGGTACTGGTAACAAGGTGCCTTACTGAGCCAAGACTGCAGGAGCTGGTAAAACAAGGGTATTTCCTGCTAAAGCTTAAAGGACCTCTCTCCTTACCGCCTCCTAAATAAAACCCTGAGGAAAAAAATTCTTAAAAGGAGCAACTAATTTTCTTGTTTTCTAACACCACAGAAACTGACACATTTGAAGGTTTTTGTTAGCTTTTTTTTTCCCCACAACCTAAAAAGATAAAAAAGACTCCAGAATATTCTGAATTATATACAAATGCACAAATATTTGCTTAGAAAATAATTCAAGTCCAAAGAAAGATAGGAAAAAAAAATAAACCAAACCAGAAAGGCTGCTAGTGGAGATTGAAGCCAAGGTACATCTCTCCCAGACTAGCACTCCCTGACAGCTAACAGCATTTGCATGAGCAGTGGTTTAAGTCATATTTTTATAAATGCCCTATGCTTAAAAGCATTAGAAAGACTTCAACATCATCAAGGAGAACTACTAAAACAATTGCACCAAATTCCCTTTGATGGTTCCAGATATTTTATTTGCCAATTTAAAATACTTACAAGTGGCCAGTCCATAGCTGCTTTGTCTCTGCTTTAAAGAAAATTACTGTATAAAAACCATGTATGCTACTAAGAGGAGGAATGAGAAATTTTACCTGGTAAGGATAACACCTTCTAACAAAAATAGAAACCTATATTTAGTTTCTGTTACTTCATGCCTGGTTAATCTGGAGAGCATGTCCGGGAGAGCAACTGGTGTTAACCAGTCTGATAGTGTGATGCCCGCAGCAATACAAACTTGTTAATCTTAAGTTTAAAATAGATCTTCACAAGCAATTCAAGTTAACTATATCTGATCCAACTAGTTTTATCTTAGACTGGTCACTTCATTTCATCTCCTCTCTTCTGGTGCTGGGAAGATTTGATATAATGTCTTGATCATTATGTAGCCTGCACTGAATTGTAGATACAGGAAATTTGTGGACTTTTCAACTTATAGCTTGAGCTCAGTGGAGTTAAATGAAACATCAGACACCTAAATATGGAGACCATTCAGGCACAGTTATGCATGTTTCAGTGGCCCTTGCAGTTGTAATCATAAATTATCTATGGTCCTGATCAAAAAAAATTATTTTATTGCACTTAGGAAGTTTAGGAAGAAATTAACTTTCTTCCATCTTGAGCTACAGTACACACCACAAAAGATCCTAAAATTGATGAGGATGATAATATTTTCTACCTTCAGGAAAAAGCCTTCAGGAAATGATGGTGAGTATCTGCTGCTTCCACTGTCTTTATAGGATTTGTGTGCATTTGAGATTTGGAAAGTCATACAGTGTTTTCACAGGTGCCTAAATAGAGACTTTGGAGCCAGATATAAATCTCTAAACTGTGTTGCCTTTATCAGGCAATCTGACTAAACAATACGTATTATTCTCTTGCCAAACTTTCCTCCTCTTAGGGGAAAGAAAGATCCGCTTGAAAAAACAAGCTGCGAAGTGTTACATTTTTACTTGTTTTCTAGCATTTGTTAACAACTCTGGTTCAAAGAACAGAAAATCACATTGGGCATTGACTTAGCTCAGTGCAAAGATCCTGCATGAGCTCGGGCTGCTCCATGGGGGTCACCTCTGGTGGGATTTCCTGGGCCATGTCTTCAACTTGCAAGTTCCAGATACTTTCTGGTTGCCAACAGTTTAGGAGCACTCTATTGCTGTTTGCTTGTGCTTTACTGTCTTTTAATGATATGGAGAGAGAGGAGATCATCAATTGCAATTACCGGTGTTCTCCCCATGAAGAAGTGACCATGGAGAAAGCTTCCGCCGACTTTGTTGCCTAAAGAATCCAGCCTGCCCACTATGCCTCCTGTGAAATCAAAGCCTCCTCCCACTTTCTTGAATTGTATCTGTTTTGTACATTAGTCTTGGGAACAAATGACCTTGAAGCTGTACATGTAGCAAAAGGGAAGAATATGAGTCCTGTGTAAGAAACTGGAGAAGTATTATGGCTTTTATATCAACATGCAAAGCATCAACAAGCCAGACACACACATGTGCATTGTGAGCTAAAAAAAGTCCTGCCCTGGCATCCAGGGAAGAGATGTGGCTTGCAGTACTTAAAAATACATCTTCAGGTTACTTGAAACATTAATTATAAAGATTAAATATTAATCCCACTCCATGAACTTGGCTTGTCAATGGAAAATGTATGGTGAAAGAGATTGTTCTAAGTCTTTAGAAACAGTGCTGGAAAAGCTCACTGAAGTTAGAAAACTTTTCTCAAAGATAAAGGCTCTAAGTGTCTCAGAATCTGAAGAGCAGCCATTGCAAAACGCTCCTTATTCCTCCACTTATTTGTACCCTAGAGAATATTTAGTGAGAGAAGACGAAAAGTGTCAGCCCAAAAGGCATATAGGGTATTCATGAAATAAAGGGAACAATAAAGTTTTGAATGGAAAATCAGAATAAGCCTGCTCTAAAGTATGTGAGGTACCCACGGTGCAAGATTTTGGTCAGTCAAGCATATGCTCCATGAGGTAAATGCAGCTCAGGATTTAATGGAGCTCAGCACCAGAACAAATATTTACTTTCTGGTATGTCTGTCCTTTAGTCATCAGAATGACTTCAAGAGAAGCTACTGGAGCTGTCTGCACCAGAACAGGAGTAATTCATCTTCACACATGGCTGGATAAAGTCGCCCCCCATACAGGTGGAGGGAGAAGAATAATCCCTTCTTGGGTCCTCCTTCAGGTCTAACTCAGGCTCTGTCAGGCTGCAGTGATGCTGGTGTTAAAGCTCACAAGTTCCACTACTTCTCAGTTGGTTTATTCAGTTTCTTGTGGGTTTTTGGGACATTTTCCTCTGTCCGTTCTGGGCACAGATTCACATATTGTTTCAGGCTGAAGAGGATCTCATTTTAAGAGTGCAGCTTTTATCAGTCGCTTTTGTCTTTTCCATGCTTTTCCATGGCACAGAGCCAAGTACTCCCTTACCTTCCTCCAGGCTGAGAAGCAGAGGGACAGACATTTCAAAATAGTCATTCTGAAACTGAGTGACTGATACAGCCAGTGAGACGTTGCTGAAAAGTTGTGGGAAACCTCTGGCTACTATTCTCATTCCCAGCAAGTCTGGGATAGGTTCACTGAAGACAAACTGGCATCTGAGAGACAGCCCAAACATCTGAGTATGTGGAATTCCCATGCTGCAGGTGAAGAGCCCTACTACAGCTAATGGCTAATCACAAAGAAAACCTGTGTAAAAATCCTGCTGGTGGGACTGTGGAAGACAAGAGCCTTTCTGGAAGTGTCCCTATGCTTCTCGCACAAATGGATGTGGGACTAGAAACCTGGACCTGAGGTCAGTCTTGTGTTGCAGTTGGTGAGACCAAGACAAAAACACCTGGGCAAGTTAGGTTTGTGCCCTGAAAGTACAGAGACCAACTGAAGTATGAATGATACATTTTTCCTGCATGGTTGAGTGCAAAATATCATTGTTTTGCTTAGTTTGGAGCTATTTAAATATAGGATGAACTTTTCTGGATCTACGTTGCTTCCAGTTGGTCGAGCTGGAAGCCCTGCTGGTGGCCACAGCTAGTCCTTGGTTGAGAAGAGAAAGCAAGCTCCTCAAAATCTTTCCACAGAAGGTACTAAATACTCACATTCACTGATGAGAAATAATGCAGCAGGTTGGTCTGAACAGCCCCTACGATTCTGCTGGCTCCCACAGCAGCGGTGCCGCACGAGGCACGGTGGGAATGGCCGTGCAATCCAGGTCGATCTCAATCAAAAAGTAACAAAGAACTTTGTGAGTTTGGAAAGAGGACTGTGAGGCTAAAGTTGTAAACTGATAACAGGTTGGACACACTGCACTGTTGTGTTGTGAAAGCCTAACGTTTAGCTTCTGTTTGCTTTAACTTGCTAACATTTTCCATTCTCTGGCTGTTGTAAATGTCATTTCTTTCCACAATCATGAGGTGAGGCCCTGATCTTTGCTCAGAAAGGGGTCCAGCTTTTATATCAAACCTTCTAATTATGATTTTACTGCAAACCTTGGACAATTTTGATAAGTGGTTATGTTATGAATTGTTGGAAGGAAAGCTTCTAATCTTGAACTTGAGTGCAGGCATGTAGAATGGATCGAATTCTGAAATAAAACAAAATAAATGCTTTTTAATGTATCATTTACCAGGTTCCAAGAAGCCGCTCTGCTTATCAGATGCTGCAGTCATTTCCAGGAGACACTTAGAAGAAGCTGTGAATTCCCTTCAGAAGTAATATGCCTAAGAGAATTAAAAAAGAGATTCCTTTTCCAATTTCTCTTTTCTAATTTTGAACTCATCTACAAAGTAAATTATTTGAATATCTAAAGAACTTTTTAAAAAAAAATAGATCAGGGGGATGGAAAACAGTGTTCTAAAATCTGCTTTCACAGTGAAATATTCTATATTCTTGATAAAACCACACACGTATTTTAATCTGTAGATACGAAAGATGATAAGATGGTGGAATATGAAACGTAGCTAAAAGTTAAAAATAGAAGAATGCAACAATCTATGTAAAAAGAGCGCATATAATCTGGGAGATAAAAAGCATATAGAAGAGTTATTCTCCCTTTGATATACAGGATTACCAGCCACTGATCTTTAGTGAGAGCTGTGCATAAGAATGGACTTTACAGCTGAACTACAGTTATGGTATTTGTGTGGAAAAAGTAAGCAGTAAACATGCCTGCTTCTGTAGACTTCTAGGTGCAGTAATAATTGATCACACAGATTTTTGTCCATACCAAGAGCTCACAATACTGTGCAGCAGCACGCAGTGACTGAAATTTTTGTTACAATGGCACTTACGTCACTTTTGCTGAGCTAGTTTTGAGTTCAGCACAGTTGGAAGATGAACCTGTTCACCTTATAATATTGTTTGCTTTATTTATTGTTTTTTCCATATTACCCTTTGAGACTCTCACCATGTAATTTTATGGCTTTGAAGTTGTGTGGGTTGACCTATAACTGTAATAAAAGAATTTGGAATGAGATAACACAAGTTTTTCCATTACTTACAAAAGGTTGAAGCTACTTATTAAACAACTTCATATTCTGTAACTTTGCTAAAATGAATACTTTTTCAAGCACCTGTTATGTTGCAGCACACAGATTGGACAGGATAGGCCTGTGCTGTGAACCCAAACAAGAAAAACTATGGTTTAAGCCTTTAATGCAACCTTTATGAAGAACACTGCATTTCCTAGTTACAAATTAACAGTATGTGATCATCCTACATAACAACTCTGGGACACAGGTTGTGTTTCTCATGATGCATGCTCTTCTTAAAGAGTACTGAGTTCAGTTGAGCTGATGCAAAGAAAATAGAGAGGAAGATTGATCTCTCATTCTGTCCACAGGGGATTGACCCACCAAACCATTCAACAGGGATCCCATCACATCTAATGCACCCCTAAATTCCACACCTTTGGTCACACAATCAGCTTTTCCCCCAAGTAGAACAGTGCCCTATAGATGAGCCTGGACTGCAGGGCAGGTGCGCCCCAGGGTGCACCCCACAGCCCTGCTCCCCCCCTCACCAGGATGGCAGGACCTGTGGGCGTGCTATTTTTCCTTTCAGCTGTCAGCTCAAGTTTCTTTGCAACAAAACAAAGTCAGTGCTCAGGAAGTGAGGACTATGGGAACAGGGACCACTGACATACACCCAGATCTCTCCCACTGCGGAGCTAATGCTTGGCCAAAGCATGCATACTGCCCTGTAAACTAGACACAGTCTGAGTTCTCCAGGAAGTGAAGTGAAAGTCCTAAATACTCAAAAGGAGCTCTAAAATCCTCCAGAGAGGCAGGCAAACCTTCTAAATAAGGATTCTAAATTTCCAGCTGTCTTCCAGTAAAACATCTCACAAGGCGAGTCTCTGAAAGCTTTAGTAACTACCACCACTATTAGTAGCACTAACATCCAAGATAATTCCTTGCTAAACAATTAAACTGCTGAATTTGCTTGAAATTGCATGCAAATATACATTATCCAAACAGTGGAACAGGAGATAAATCCAAACAAAAAGAAAATAAAAATCCAGTCTGTCATATAGCAACATAAGCCCCTAAAAATCCCACTGAAGCTCACTGAAAATCAAGGATGAACACTGATGTTAGTAAACACTGGATCAAGCTCTCAGAGAGAGCACTGGGTCCAGTGATCTGCAGCCCATCCCGTCAGTCTGTGCCATAGAGAGAACTCAAGGCAACAGCTGAAGGTCTCCTTGTGGCAGGAGTAGCTTTGGCTGTAGGAGTAACTGCACAACACCTCACATGCTGCCAGTGTAAAGGTATTACGGGATTGTGGCAAGTGGACAAGAGGAGCTGCTTTTCCTGGCATGAGTTAGGTCCTCCCCAAGCTGCTTTCTACTGGTATGAGTTAGGTCATCCTTAAGGCTCTTTTAAATCTCCTAGTTAGGCAGTTACTTACCATCAAAATGCAAGACAATCCACAGTTAGGCATTATCTTGGGAAAGCTGAGGCTAAATACATGATTTCACTTGTTTTCTTCTTGGCTATAGTTGGTTTATAGAATTGAACAGATCATCAAACAGATCCCACCTACATCAGGCACTACTTCTGGTGGTACTGATACACTGACAACCCAGTACAACCTTTCATGCATATGTAGCATGAACATGGTCTTGTATTCCTTCAAACAAAAAAGCTGTTTCCTCATATCTGGAGCCACAGGCTATCATGCTCCCAGCCCTTGGGAATGGCTGGGTTGGAGTCAGGCTAGTGCCACCCATGAGGTCTGTGCTGGGCATCCATTTAGTTTTTGAAGGAAGGGAGCTGCAAAGTAAAGAATGAAATGTTCTGATGGCTCTGAGGATCTTACAGGGTGGGAAGACATGGCAAAGCGTGGTTGCATAGACTTTGGGCCTTCTAATGCTAACAAAACTGTTGTTGAGCATTGCTTTGTCATTATGCTGCTTCTAGGAAAGCTACACATGAAACTGCAAAGATATAAAGTAGATTAGAAAGGGATTAATTAGGCACTAGCTTCACCTGTCAGAAGGCTAAGGCTTTGATTATGCTGCAATCTAAATTCACAAGTGACTCATTAATTTTCAGTTTCTATCAAAATATATTTTAAATCCTCAAAATTATTTTGGACAATTCTGTCTTGTGCTTGAAAAATATATTTCTGTATAATACTGTCTGTAAAAAACAGTAAAGGCTCATGTACTTCACTATTTACATAATGTATTTCCTGTGCCAGTAGTGGTTTACCATAATAACCACATAATCCAAGGGCAGCTTAAGACAGAGAGTGCATTACAATACTGCATTTTCTTTGTCATTTTTTAAAAATACAAATACTGATTGAAATGTAGATAAAGAAAAAGTAAGCAGTAAGTTATTCTGTAGTATTAGCCAAATATTCTGAATACATGTTCCTCCACTCATAGGTAGCCATACTTGGTGGCAGTTGCACACATCTTCGAGCTGCATTCTAGAGCCCAACACTACTTCTGCAAATTCTGCTACAGCCCAAACCAGGTACCAACACTGTTCCAGCTTCTCTGCCTGGTTTATGTGACAGGAGTAAGCTTGGGGATCTTATTTGAGTACCTGGATCAAAGATTTAAAAAGAAAAAACTTCCAAGGTTTTGGGTTCCTAGGATCACTTTATAAAGCACTAGCCCTTATCTATAATCTGGTTTGTATACCTGTCACAAGTAAGACCGACAACAGGAGGATATGCTATGCTATGCTATGCTATGCTATTCTCTGTACAGGTACAGGTGTTTGCCCCTTTTCAGAATTAACATAACCTTCATACTTTTTCTCTTATGAAAGACTTCTAGTTATGATATTTTTCAGATATGTATTTTACAGTTACAGTGTAGAAGAGCAAGAGAGACCTCCTCTGTGGCACGAAATGGTTATAATTAAAATCTCGGGAATCACTTGCTTCAAAATGCTTCTTACTCTTATGGTTCCCTATGGAAAAGCAGAACCATATGAGCAACTACAGCCAAAGACCAGAATTTCCTTCCACATCTTTCAGGAATGACTGTGCTGCTAATAGTCACCAAGGATCTAATAGGAAAGAAGAAATTCATAAGGCAAATCCAGCCACACCTCAGGATCACACAAGAATGTGGCCTTTCAGAAGAGAGGTGACAAAATAGTCTCTGCCTTTGATATGACTTCTGATGATGGACTGAGAATAGCTAAGTAAACAACCTCTGTGGTCCTTGTGGAGCTTTTGTGTTGTTCGTGTAGGACATGTTCATTTGAAAGTTCTTACTTTTGCATCTCTTTTGATCTCAGCTCAACAAAATCAAGTTTGTGATGCTTCACACAATGCTTAAATTTTTGTGGTTTCTGACTGAGAATTACTTGCCCTGTTATTTATTTGGGGGATACTGTAAGTTATAATTGGCATGTTTGATTTCCACACATCTTGAGAAACCCTGGGGCTATTACCATTAGGTGCTTTCCTGAGAATGAAGAGAGAAGTCTGGTAGTCAAAGTTAAGAAGTCTCAGAAAAGCCACCTATAAAAAAAAAAATTAATTAAAAGCATTTGAACAACAGATGTTTTCAAAGAAAATCATCATCACTTAGATACGGGGTCAAGCTTCCAGCTGGCTTGAGTGTAGCTTTCCTGATTTCTGCCAGATATGGATCTGGCTCACGTAGCTCTAGTAAAAATGAACGACAAGGCTTGGGCTTCTCAGTAAAGTAATTCATTAATCAATCTGCATATATACTTATCACCATACATATAATTTCTGAAAATAGGAAGAATTTTGTCCTTGCATAAAGCCCTCTAGAATCACTGGGACAATTTGCATGGGCTTCATTGGGTTATGGATCATATCCTGTATATATCTACATTTTTAAATCTTTTCCAGTGCTTCCTCTTTCAATGGAAATTAATAGCTTCTTGAATTGAAAAGACCAGTTTCTGATTTAGTTTTGCATAAGCAGAGTCCAGTGGGATTAAATATGAATGCTGGCTTGGTTATTCATTAATCATAAAAATATGGTGTGCAGTTAGTTATGTAAGTGATTATTTTTGCACGGAAATGTCTGCTACTTTTATGCCTGTGCAGAAGGATCATATCAAGTGCAGCAGAGAACTTAGAAACCCATTCACCTTGATATACTGTGTTATAAAGAACACACAAAGATGCATAAATGCTCTGTAGCCAATACTGATTTTGTAGATGTTAGCATAGTGAGAGGTCAGCATGTCCAAGCATCTGCATTCAATTTTACAGCTATGGGGAGAAGCAGAAAAAGTTCATGTGAGACTTCTTTTAAATCCTCCTGGCCACATATGACCTATGTAAAATATTTTATTCTGAGAACTTTTGAAAATGTAAACATTGCAGATCCTGTTAGTTAAAAAGTCTGAACAGTCAGATGAACAAGGTTGAGCTGGCCCCAAACAATGCTAAATTCTTCGCTCCCATGCAGCTACAGTCTTTTGGGTCAGGGAAAAGGAACAAGAACAAGATGTGATGTGCCATTGGAAAATGGTAAGCAGCAAGGAGGAAATCAACATCAGATGCAAGTCAGAGGTCTGTTGAAACAGGTTCAGTACTTGGTTTCTTTTCCTGCAGGCTTGCTGGAAGCTGAAATTCTGCACTGGACAGGGTAATTCAATATGCTTGGTGTAGAAGAAGTTGCCTCACTGGCACAGACATCTTCTATCTAAAAATGAAGGAAATGCAAGTTCCACCTTTGTCTCCTTCCAGTGTCCTTGCGTCACTGGCACTCCATTGTCTTTTCCAAGTACAAAGAATAATCCCAGGCTTGATTCACTGTGCTTCCGTTTGTCAAGGCCAGAGCTCTGCCATGACCTTGATCCTTGTAAAAATAAGCCTCATGAATTCTCTCTTTTCTGGTCATTATTGCTACTTTATGGAAATGTGTTAGGTTCAGATTTTTATTTTCATGACAAGATGTAGGCAGATTATAAAAGTTTCATGGTATGGTTCCCACTGAAGTCTCCATCTCTGAGAAAGCCATCCCTCAAAAGTGGTTCCTAGATAGGAAATCGGCCCAGTCACAATTTTTTTTTCTTTTTTACATGGTGAAACACAGAGCCTGATTATAAGGAAATATTAAAATTTCTTCAGTCCTTTTGCAAGTATAATGGTATTTGTGACTGCAAAACTATTCTAAACATTTTTCATTAATACGAATATTTCGAATGGAAGAGATTAATAGTCAGTTTCTTGTGTCTTTTCTTGTAGCTGCTGCTTTGTTCAGTAGCTAACAAAACACAGGCCAACCTGGTGCATTTCTTGAAGAACTCACAAGCAAACAGCAGTGCCAAGAAGAGAGGGCTGCACATAACAGGTGGAGAAACAGGAGAATGGAAAGATGGAAGGAATCAAGTATAAGGTCTCATGATTACTTAATCACTATGTCCACATCTTGTTCCATAATGCATACAAGATTTCAGCCACCCAATCTACTGAAATCCCTCTCACAACATGTCAGCTTTTAACTAAACATCCCTCTCTCATCCTGATGGGTTATCCATCCCCATTGGCATTTTGCTGTTTTCTGCATTATCCTGTTATTTTTTTATGCTCATGCTATAGGTGAGTCTTAACATACTATTGTCCTAGTCATGTTGATCACTTAACACATGGAGATTCCTGGGTTTCCCAGCTCTTTGCATCTCTCATCCTTACTGTACTACCTACTGCATTTGTCAATGTCCTGTCAGCCAGTCATCTTGACCATCAAACCATCATAACTCAATGTAGTATCTCAAGGGTACTGCTGGAAGGAGAAAGGTAGTTTCAGTGCTTCAGAGTACCCAGGTAGCCCTAATGACTAAAATGACTAATCCCAAAAGGAACTTAGTCAGCATTACCAGTACAGCACCATGTTTCCCCATTACTGGAGGAAGATTTTTGTAAGCTGTTCCGTCCCCTCCCTCCAACTCACTGCTTATAGGACAGCAACTCTCCAAAGCTGGTCTATCAAAAAAAGACCTTACTTGGTCAGAGCAGACTGTGGTAGTGTCCCTCATGCCTCTGCACTGTTTCTAGGCTGTCTCAGTATCCCATTATATCTCAGAAGGAATATCAAGTTAAAGGGTTGCGGCTCTTCAGAGATCAGCTCTGTGCAAAGCTGTCTGGAGGTCTGGACTGGGGATGAAACAGTGAAAAACGGATTCCTTGCACCCCACATGGTGCCCCAAGTGATTTTTTTTTCTTGTACCGAGACATCTTGAGGTGCTACAAGCCACGCTCTAAAATCAGGACCCTCTTCCACACGGAAGCCTCATGGCTAATCTGGGAGGCTGTGCTCATCCTCTGTCCCCACGTCCCATGGGCGCGCTCTCCAAAGCAAGGGATGCGCGGTAACTCCTGGGTGGGTCGTTCAGCGCTGCTCTCTCTGCTCGGGGCTCCCCGCTCGGCACCCACACACCCCTCCCACGTCGAGGGGTGTCGATTCCCGAGGGCTCCGCCGCCGGGCTGCCCCAGCCGCGGTGCCGCCGTAGGGAGACCCCGGCCCCCCCGCGCAGGGCGGGGAGGGCGCGCCGGGGCCCGCGGAGAGGGAGGGCAGCACCGGGGGGAGTGGCCCGGCCGGGACGGCCTCATAAATAGCCCTCGGCGGGGCGGCGGCGGGAGGAGCCGTCGGAGCCGCCGTCGTCGCCGCGCCGGCCGCGGTCAGAGTCGAGTCAGGACCGCGGACAGCGCCCCCCCCGCGCCCCCGCCCCGCGCCCACCATGACGGCGGAGACCCACCTGCAGGGCGTGGAGATCTCGGCCGCGCAGTTCTTCGAGATCTGGCACCACTACGACTCCGACGGTGACTCCTTTCCCCCCGGGGCGGCGGGGGCGCGGGGGGCGAGGGGGGCAAGCCCGCGGGAGGCTGGGGGGACCCCACCGCTGCCCGCCCGAAACCCGCTCGGTCCCCGCTCGCCGCCCGCAGCCTCGGGCGCAGCCCCGGAGCCGTCAGGGGCTGGGACCGGTGCCGGGCGAGGTGCGCGGGGAGCCGCTCGCCTGGAGGGAGCAGCCGGGTCAGAGACGCCCCTGCCGGCGCTGGAGAGCGGACAGAGAGTTTGGAGGGAGCGGTGACGGCAACCGTAACTCTTTCTGTTGTAGGCAATGGGTTCATGGATGGGAAGGAGCTACAAAACTTCATCCAGGAGCTGCAGCAGGCACGGAAGAAGGCAGGCTTGGTAGGTTAATGTTTCGCCCCACTTTCCTGTCTTCTTCGGGAAAGAAGAGTTTTCTTGAGCAAACTCCAGTGCCCCGATTCCTTCCGTTCTCCCTTGCCATCACACGGTTCATGCACCTGCCGCGCCAGGAAAAGGGAAATAGCTTGGTTAGAAATGCGCAGGTTGCAAATCAGATAAATAGTCTGCTTTGGGAAGGTGAAACAAGGGTGCACCTCCCTGAAGAGCAGCTCCCGCTCATACCTTGCCGGGCTACAAGCTGGTACTTCTGACAGTGCTTAAAAAGAAAAGTCAAGAAATGTGTGGATGCTGTCTTTTTATCTTGGAAGGGACCTTATCCCATTGCAATTAATCTTACCTGATCCAGATATATACTCATTAAAACTGGCGAGGGGGCGGGGGAAGGAAGGGAAGAAAATAGAAAAAGGACGAAAACAAAGATAAAGAGAAAAAAGAGAAAGAGAGAAAACCAACACTTCAGGGTAGTTGGACTCTTAATTTCATGCCTAATGGGCAGCACGGGCTGAAATGCGTTTCTGCCCCTTGGTGGTCACTAAATAGATCTGCAGATGACTCCTAAACACTTACTGCTCTTCACCGAGAGTGTGAGTACCAAATCCTGGCTGTTTAAATGGCTCAGAGAGACAGCGAAGTTTTTGACAGTGTTGTCAAAACACTTCTGCATGTGAGTTATCGAAACATTAATTAATAATTTCCTCCAAACTATACCCATATGGGGGGAAAAGAAAAGGGAGAAAGAATGAAATTAAAGGTTGCATGTAAAGATACAGCCACTTCTAGCATATAACTTAGTGGAATCGGTCTAAATGAATCTATGCTAAAAGACTTCCGAAGAAATAAAAAAAATTTACAGTTTAAGTGGATGATGTGTGCAGGGAGGAAATACATTAATAGTTCATAATAAGAATGCCTCCAAATTGAGAAGTAGCTTTTCAATAACTAACTTTGTTTTGAAAGTTCCTGTATATCTAAGACTAAATACAGAAAAAAAATAATATTAATATTAATTATTAAAACATTAATATCTTAATTGTTTTTGTGGAAAATTGTATCATATTAATTGTATGAGTACAAACTTTACAGACATGAAAATTTGTCTCCCAGCAATGCCTCTAATGTTACTGCAGTCTAAGTACCAGTTAATTCCTGTTAGAGACATTGCTGTAGGCTCTCATTTTCCTGAGTGCAAGTTCAAACTAAAATTAAAAATAAAATAAAACAAAACAAAAGTTAAAAAAACCCAAAAACCAAAAAAACTAAACAGAAAATTGGGAAAGGAATGTGGGTTTTTTAGAGGGAAAAAGTCTATTTTTTTTCACAGAAAAAGATTGAACAACTTCAATACGTTTCAAATACTGGAAGAGAACAAATGTCTCTTCTATACTAAAGTGCAGAAAACATAAGTTTGCCCAGTAGAAAGAAGATATTAAAGCCTCTTTATATTTAGCATGAATGGCATTGTTAGTAGAAATGCTAATATATTATTGAGTAGTTAAAAAATTAATCAGAAGCTCAAGGAAAAAAATATTTGTAATTTTAAGATCAGGATCTTTCTCTCTCAAAGCAAGTGTGCATCTCTTTAAAACATAGCCTACTCAAAGCAACACAGAAAACCTTTCAGGATTATTCTTATCTGCTACAAATTTTTTAATATATATGGGTTTTTTTAAATAACCCCTGCCATTATCTCACACTGTATTATAAAAATGCTCAGATGTTTAAGTTCTTCTGTCCCATTTCTCTGATTCAAACCTATCTTTGGAGTGTTCTGCTGAAAAGAACAATCTACAGTAGCAACACCAAATTCAGCACCTGGTCTGTGGGCTCTGGAGTATGGCTGTATGTCATCTTAGGTTTCAAATCTAACCTGATTCTTGCGTTTGAAGGCTCATTTGCTAAACAAGCATCTCATTAGTTAATTTCTTGTCTCAGGGGATACTAATTCAGTACCTTTGAATATCTATTCTTTAGCCAGAAGGGACACATTGAGAAACTAGTGTAGGTTATATGTCATTTCCTTGTCTGTCCTTCTTTTAACACCCCAAAGCTTCTTTGTCATCATTAACTTCTGCATTTCAGGTCACTCTTCTGCTCACTTTTTTTGAAATATTCAATTATGCATTCTTCATTGCTGGATTTTACATCAGTCTTGCCATATGCATTAAAGAATCACATTGATGCTGTCATTGAATAGGAAGGTTTAATATTTCCCAATATTCTTCCCAACTACAGAACTCTTCTAATTATGTTCTGATGCTAATCCTTGTATTAATCCACTCAGTAAGCCTGTACTTTCACAGCTGCTTTTTCTCAGACAGAGAGGTAGCATGCAGCTTGATTCAGGCTAGCCCCCCTGAAAGGGGGGAATGTCTACTTAGAAGTTTTAGTGCTTGGGCTTTGGTAACATTAGGCCTTTTTGCTTCATGCATTATGGTAGATACTGAATTGATCTGATATAATTTCAGCCATGTTAAAAGAACTGCCTCTTTTTAAAGGCAAAAGCTACAAAAGTATATAAACATAGCTTCCGTTTATTGTGACCCACATTTATGCAATACATTCTCTATTTGGGTGCACCAACTGCCAAAAGAAAGTCTGGGGTGTAAATGACTAATGCAGAGGTTGATAAAGTGTCAATAGGTGGATCTTGTCTGAGCTGTTCCACATCTGTTTCTCACTTTCCCTGCCTATATAGATAATGACGACATTTCTGCACAAAAATGCATACTTTATGAATACAGTCGTGTAAGTGTTTCTGTAGTGCCAACTATCCTTACATTTTCAAATCATATCAAAAAAAGCTATTTTTTTGCAGTTGTTGGACAAGTATCTTTTCTGAGGTGTCTGACTGAGGCGTGAGGGGCTAGTTTCTTCACTTCAAAAATTGAGTACTGCGTCTGTATCAGGTTTAGGACTAGTCTTGGTTAAATTTAGGCATTTTTATTTGACCAAAAATATTTATTTGAATAACATAAATAACTCTTCAAGCAGCTTATAAGAGGGTGAAGAGAATACCAAAAATTCACCATCATTTCTGAATAATGAACTAAGAGGACAAGTTTCCTGTTTTGTTTAGCCTGTAATCAACTGTGCCTCCTTCAACTGGCTGAACACCAAAAATTCACCATCATTTCTGAATAATGAACTAAGAGGACAAGTTTCCTGTTTTGTTTAGCCTGTAATCAACTGTGCCTCCTTCAACTGGCTGAACACCAAAAATTCACCATCATTTCTGAATAATGAACTAGAGGACAAGTTTCCTGTTTTGTTTAACCTGTAATCAATTATGCCTCCTTCAACTGGCTGGACACTGTCTGGAACTGCAGAGCTGCTATTAGAAAGATTAGTAAAATATTTAACCAGGACTAATTAAAATCTGAGTGTCTAATTCTCCATTCTATCTGCTAAGAAAACTTGTCCCCACTTTGGGATCATTAGATGAAAGGTGACTTTGAAGTCCATTTTATTAATAACCACATCTCTAATTAAAGCCATGGCAAATTACTAACCTGCCATGGATGACTTTGACGGAAATAGGATACTAGGCCGTGATTGTATCAGCCACAAGGAACTGACATTTTAGTTAGCTTTGGCAGGTGAAATTTGGGACAAGCTACAATGGACTTTGTACAACTGAGATTTCACTGTGTCTCCAGTGAGAAAATCACTTAGGTCCCATATAATCAGATCTATTATAACAACTAAACCTTTAATTTCCAAAGTCTGATGTAACTTCATCTATAACTGTAGAATTGTCCATTGTTTTAACATGACTGTAACCCTGTTTTTGCTGCATGATTCACTAGCTTCCACCTCTAAGAAATACAATGAAAATTAGAAGTTTCATCAGTATTGAAGGTTGATGACAGCTCATATCAAAGCAAGGCAGGTTAAGTTGAAGTGTGAAATCAAATATTTAGATATTTACCCCAAGGCTGGCACATTTTGGCATAACCTAGAATGAGGATAGTCTTTAGAGAACAGATGTATAGCAGGGACCATAATTTATGCGGACAACTATGATGGCTTTATTCTGTCAGATTTAAGGTACTTCTTAAAGTTTTCTCCCACCTAAATCTCCCTCTCCACATTTAAGCAGTGACATTTTGACTCTGTTTCCATGATAACCAAATACTAAACAGTGAAAAACGTGACATTATGATGAGTTCTTTTAAGACTAAAATAGCATCCATTGTTCAGGAGAAATCCACTCAAAGACGTGGAAAAACTATTTTGGTGTTCAGATGTATTATACTGAAATTTTTTCCTTATTTTGAAAGATTCCGCACTGCCTTCGAGTTACTAATTTAAAAATGAAAACTGAAAAAATGGACTAATAATTGCCTATGAACTTCACTGTCACCCTCTTAAACAAAGGAACTGTTAGACACATCTTCCAACACATCTGTCTTTGTAATTTTTTTTTGTTCTGTAAACTAAAATAAGAGTTCTAAGTATTTAGATGCCAATCATTTCCACTGGCTATAATATAATTCCCTAGGAAGTAAAATTTATCAGAATGGCATTATTTATGACAAAACACAATGCTCATTTTCATTTAAACTTGACGAGTGTAGCTGCAATGTGTGAGTCCTTCATTAAATGTGGAATATTATTTGACAACTAATAGATTATTCAAGTAAGTTTACGTATGTTTCTTGTGTTTTAAAGTAATGATTCTATCATTGTGACTTTCTAGGATTTAACACCTGAAATGAAAGCTTTTGTGGACCAATACGGGAAGACTACTGATGGAAAAATAGGTATAGTTGAGGTAAGATAGTTACTTTGTAAATTTACTTGAAGGAAATGCATTTAGCACAGAACAATGTGAGCATAATATGCCAATACTTAGGATTTTTAGATAGACAGAATATTTCTTCCTCTCCTTTTTTTCTTTTCACTAACAAAATTTTTTCATTAACAAAAAGTAATGTTTTCCTTACCACATTCCAGACTTTTCACCACAAATAATTTAACTTTTCTCTCATTATTAAATAAAAATAAGCATCAATAGCAATTTAGTTTTCTACAAGGTAGATAAAAATTCCATTTTAGAAATTTAAATTTAAAAGGTAATTTGATGAAGAGTGATGTGCTGTAGTGCTGCCTGTGATTTTGAGCTAATGCTCTGTCACCATTCCTAATAGTGATATTAGGATACTCGATAACACCCGAGTGAACTTAATTAAGCAGTCACTGTATGTAGTCTATTCTGAAAAACAACACATATGGCAAGTCAGCATGTTAATCATGATAAATGTAAACAAAATTTTAATAGTAATTGTGATTCCAAAGAAAGAATTTCTTAGGATTTCCTTTCTTGAACTTTAACAGAACTTCAGGCAGAAAATTCTCACACTCCTTACTCCCATTTTCTAAAGAGGCCGAAGATAACCAACAACTTCTCCTCATTCAGCTGCTCAACAATTGTATAACTTAGACAACTTGCTAGGAAGGGGGGAACCTTTGTGTTTTCTCTCACTTTAACTCTTCAGCACTGCAAGTCAAAAAGGAGAGTTTGTGGGGTTATGGGGTTACAGTTTGAGAAGTCACTTCTCTGAGCTTAACAACTCATTTATGTCACTCTGAGTGCAGTGAGACTGCAGTTTTATTATTAAATGATACTATTTTTTTTTCCTGATAATAAGAAATCTGACCTAGAGAGCTAATTAAGAAACAGCTGGAAACAAACCAGTCCTGCAAAATTGCTACAGTGACCAGCTTTGGGTCAGTATCTAATTTTAAAACAGAGGACTGAATAGAATCTGCAGAAGTCAATAAAAGTATCGCTGCTGATGCAATAGATCATTTCAAGATACCTTTTCTCCTCTGTCATATGTCTGAATTTTATATACTTGTTTAAAGGCATATGTAATTATGACTAAACTACCATAGAAATATGAACAATTTGTTTCACTTGCAGCCACAGCTGATTTTTAAAAGTGCATCTTTTGACAATAGTTAGCATTGATGAATAGCTTTGCATCTAGAAAGAAGTAGTATTTATTTGGTACAACAAATTTTTTGGTTTTGGACTAACGGATGCGTATTTATTTGTTATTGAACAATTTAGTCTTTTTGAATATAGCAAGCACTGGATGCAAGAAGAATGTGTGAACAGTGCCTGAAAAAGACTGTGGTCCTTCACTCGGGAAAGATAACTGGAAGTTTTACCTTTCAAATTCTATTTCTGATTCTGATATTGACTTAATGAGTGAAGATGAGCAAATCTAATAGGGTCTGATATGGCTCACCACCCCCAGTGGAGTGCCAAACATACTCAGCATCCACGGAAGCAACTGAATAGTGTGATAGTATGGAGTTCAGTGTCTAAAGGGACTTTCTCCCTTAATATAGCAGTTTCCAAACCCAATAGCTATATTTTATTTCCCTTACATCAGCATGATGCTTGATTTGGAAACTGCTGATGGGACTCGTGAAATGTGTGGTACATGCAGAGCAGTATGATATCAAAGTTGGTATTTGGGCTTGATTCTCCTTCCTTATAAAAAAAAAAGTATGCAGTAATTCCAGATTGTTCCTGTTTACATAGTATATCAAACAGTTTTTCTGAAAATTGTGTGAATGCTGTTTAAAAAACCTTACGTAAAGCCGTTCAGACTCCCAGCTCTCATAATGAACATGCAGCATTTGATGAAGAATGTGCTAGTGAATAATGAATTTTCAGGAAAGGTCTGTTGACTGAGATAAAGAGGAGGCCTGGATGGCTTCATAGAGGAAAGAGTGGATTTTCAGCTCAGATTAAGTGTTGTTTCTGTCTTTGCAAGCAGACTGCAGTTAGTTCGCTGGCTATTATCCAGAGTCCTCCAGCTAAAGGCAGAGCCTGACCTGCCCACTTTCTTGCCATTGTGTAATAGACCTTTAATTCACCTTCTGTACTCATTGAGACCAATGCTTTTACTAAAATGTGGCTGTGAAACCCAAGGTTTCAAAACTCAGAACTGCGGCAATTTCTCATTCAAATTATTTGAAGATTACTGCTGTAATCTTCAAATTGACTACTTATTAGCCTAGAATATTCTTTGTACTCCCATGCTCTATTATGGGATTTTAAAAAGCAAATTCACTCTATTAGGTGAAAGGAATTTTAAATAGCATTAAATATCAACTGAATTTACTTAGAGAACAATGTCTAGGAAAAAGTTCTGATATTGTTTTAGGTACCGAGAGTATTTTTTCTGCTAGGTAACCTATAAAGACACACCTCACCCTGCAGCTGACCAGAGAGGAGACAAACCAGTCTTAGGCTTTGTCCTCTATTATTTGTGATCCAGAGATAACCAACCTTCTCCATAAAAGCAGCAAGGCTTACTAAACTAAACTACTATTGCTGCTATAAGCAGACTCACAGTGGTCTGCACTCTTCGTTGAACATGCTCACAAAGTCCACCTATGCTTATCCGCACAAAGAAATCATCATTTAAAATAGCCGCAGGTTTCCGTCTTTCTTCTTGGTAGTGGTATAAAACTGGGACTGGGAAGTCGAACCAGTTTCCACACAATCCACTCATCCCTCAGTACTGCAGTTTTCCACAAAAAGCAATTTAATGTTTTCCCCTGAGACTTACAAGGGGTGAGAGGTATAGCTTAAAATAAGGTAATTTTCTTCCAGAGGTAATATATTCTGTACCTCAAATACAGTTTGTTAGTGCTAATAAGCTGTTAATGATCCTTTCACAGTTACTATTTTACAGTGCCCTTGCAAAATTCACAGGAGTTAGCTATGTCATTGAATGACATCTTATTTATATTTTCCACACAAGCAAACCCTCTCCCATTGTTATAATCAGTCACTTCTCTCAAACTCTCTTTTTTATTCTAAACAGTTCTTCCATTCAACATTTGCTGTTAAATAGGAGCGCACACTGAAAATCAAAGCTTTTCTGTCATGAGAGAAATAAAGACATTTTTTCATAAATCAGGACAAGTTACACACATTTAGCTTCTGCGTACACGTAAATATATACTTACCCACAAGTGTATATGCTATTTATAATGGAGTAGGTTTTGAAAGCTGCTGACAAAAATGCATTTCTTAGGTCGATTTTGGTTTCGTGTTCAGCCACTTAGCAAAAGTACTCAGAAGCCTCTGGTGGGCCTGACAGCCTGTCATCAGCTGCGCCATTTCTGTAAGGAGGGTGCTCTGATGTGTCTTTTCATCTGTACCAACACTGAAGAATTTAACTGATTCCTTCTATATATGATTTAAGAGAAACAAGAGATATGTCTCCATAACTTTGTTGTGTCTGTGGGGTGGGAGCTGAAGTCACTTACGGCTCTGCTGGATCCCAATAAAAAAGCCTCAGCAATTAGGCAACAGCACTGAAATAGGCAGAACAAAAGATTTGAGGGTGTGAAATGGAGGCAGAAAAACAAAAATTTGAATCAAAATTTTAAGATGGGACTCCAGAAAGTCTGCAGATGTCATTTTACATAAAAGTATGCAGCTAAGAAATCTGTCTTTCTCCATTTTCTCCATAGTAAGCACAGCTGGTCTATTCTTCAAGTAAAGTTTTTTTAATCAAAACACATTTCATACATTTTGAGGACAGAAAAAAAAAATTGGGCTTTTGTTAAAAACAAATCATGATTCTACATTAAATTATACAGCATACTTTCCATCTTCCAGATTTGTCACTTGCCAAAATTGAGTTATAGTAAATGAACATTTTCAATAATCAGTACAATAATGTCTGATTTTAAAAAAGCCTTTTGTAGAGAAGAGGCATTGGAAGAACTATCCCTGGTTTTGCAGGGCTAAAAGCCCTCTTGATTTCTTTCTGGTATTTATAGCTCTTTTTGAACACATCTCTGTGACTGACAAATGAGAACTGCCTGCCCTTACCCTCCCTGTTTTCTTTTTTTTCTCCTGGCCTTTCCTTATATTTAGCCATTTAAATTAAACATGTGTTCTTCATGTCAGTGTTCCTTTCTTTCTTCCTCTTCCTTGGTATCTGTGAGTAGTCTGTATTTCTCAGTTTCTTAATTCATGGTCCTTCACATTTATCCTCTGTGAATCCCTGTGTTAAGCTTTCCCTTCATGCTGATTCAAAGGATTTTAACACAGATTCTAATTCTGCATGGGTGAATTTTTTTCAGCTTTCCCCAGCTACCCTTTTGGTAAAGTGTTACCTCACTCCCTTCTCTCAGACTTCAATTCTGTTTGACCTTGATGACTATGACAAAGCTGCAAGCCAGAAGCCTTTCGGAGGCATCTTCCAGACACTTCAGCTAGCAGGATGAAGCTTCCAAGGGGGCCGCGATACGGCAGTATGAGCACAAAGAATTTCATATGCTTTTAAAAATCATCATGCTCTATTACAGGCTGAGGTGGCCTAATGAAGAGCCAAAATTTAATCTTTCTTCAATTCTGTTACAGCTTGCTCAGGTATTGCCAACGGAAGAGAATTTCCTGTTGTTCTTCAGATGCCAGCAGCTAAAGTCAAGTGAAGATTTCATGCAGGTACAGTGTGAAAAGTTGCCTGTTGTAAGACCTGCTTGCCGTAAACGTATCATTAAAGCATTCACATTCTGATTGCAGACATGGAGGAAATATGACAGCGACCACAGTGGCTTCATTGATTCTGAGGAACTTAAGGTAAACCAGTATCTACAAGCATGCATAACATGAGAACAGGTGTTGGATCACAGCCTGTGCTGCTATCTCTTTCTTCAGATACCCACTTGTGCATGATTTTGCATTTCAAACATGACAAAAATGCAATACAATTAGCTGATTTTTTGTCGTCAGTAAATTATTTAAAGTGAAACTCTAATCTGATCAATGTTTTTTTTAAGCCATGTTTTAATTCAGATCAGTGTTGGTATCAAGTGACTCAGAGTACTAGGTAGCTTAGAAGTAAGAAAGATTAAGAAAGCAAGATGAGTCTCTGACAGCTATGTTGGTTATTATTTTGGCCTCTTAGGGAAAAGGGCTGCTTTGTTGTGTTTTTTCTTAAGAGCATCACTACTATTAATCACTATGGTGCTGGGCAGATTATGCTGTCTCAAGTACCACGTAACCCTACAATTTCCTCTGTAATACTGTTAGACTAACACAAATGGAATTATGCTGCCTCTGCTTGGTTAACCTAGTAGGATTTCGATATCAGCTTTAATATGCACAAATAAGAGCAAAATCTAGGTTATCCCATTAGCCATCTCAGCCTTGCACAGTTAAGAAATCATAAAACAAGAGTGATTTTATTTCACTAGTCATACAACCAACATCAATTTGTCAATGCTGAGTTAGTGTCACGGAATCACAGGGTGGTTGTTAGGGACCTCTGGAAGTCATCTGGTCCAACCCCTCTGCTCGAGCAAGACCACTCAGAGCCAGTTTTCCAGGACCTTGTTCAGATGACCTTTGAATCTCTCCAAGAATGAAGATTCTACAGCCTCCATGGGCAGGCAACCTGTGCTAGTGCTCTGTCATCCTTGCAGTGAAAATGTGTTTCCTGATGTTCAGAGGGAACATTTTGTGTTTACCTTTGTGGCCACTGCCTCTGGTCCTGTCAGTAGCCTAGCTCCATCCTCTTTGCACCCTCTCTTGAAGTATTTATATACTATGATGATGTTCTCCTGAAGCTCCTCTTCTCCAAGCTGAAGCGTCCCAATTCTCTCTGCCTTTCTTCATAGGAAAGATGCTCATATACAACAGCTTTCTGAGTAGAAAGGTGCCATTTTCCACAGTTCAACTGCATTTGATTCATTTACATTCAAAGGAATCAAAGCAATTCAAAGCAAGAGAAAGATCTAGCAGTGTTTATCCATCTAATTTGGACTATTTTGCTCATATGTGATATAAAGAAGAGTTACGTAAGTTTTAAATAAAGCACCAGGAGATCAAACTGTCCAAAATCTTAGAGTTTTTCTGCTCAGAAAAGGAATCCACGACCAAAAATTCACATCTTTTTTCCTTTTCCCTTTCTCTTTTGAGTTCGATATCTGTGTGACATTTGCTGGGGATCTAAGCTTAGGGTAACCCTCAGGCAGACAAGCCCATTCTTCTGCTGACTGGTTGTGTCAGGTTGGTGTATTTAAAGTTGATAGGATCAGGAAAAGGTAGCACTTGAGAACTCTCCAGCTGTTAGGTGATGCCTGCTGACTGCTATATTTTAAAATAGACTTTTAAAAGGCAGGGCTGATTGAGGACCAGCTGAAGAATGAAGGTATTTTAACTGAATCTCTAATGGTCCATCTCTCTTGTGCTATGAGGTTTTGTTTGCCTCAGAGAAAGAGGCCATTTTAACACCAAAAATAAGACATAACTGTCCAGTTTTATTTTTAGATCAGTATTTCTTGGCAAGACGGAACATTTTTAAGTATTTTCTATGGGAGGAGTACACCCACTTACAACTTTGTAAGTGAAATTTAAGCTGGAAATCAGGAAAACTTTCTAACAATAGTAATGGGAGTAGAATGTGTTGTCTAAGGGGGAGGCAGACTCTTCATCATTGCCGGTATTAGGAAAGGTTTGGCAATAGCTCAGATCAGAGAGTAATTCAGGAAGTTTAGATAGATAGGATCCTTTCTTGAGACATAGGATCCTTTCTTGAGACATGGACTGAATAGCCTTCTAATTTCCCTTCCACTTTTATTTTCCATTGAAGCACACAACATTAAACATGTTTCCATAACATCCATTCACAACATTCCAGTCGTGTTCTTTGTTATACAAGCTACCAGGAAGGGCCTCCAGCATGGAGGGGGCCAGACTAGAAGAACTATAGTGGGTGTTAGTCATACAACTATTGACATGCTTGCATTCAGGTTCAGGAATACAAGTATATTTTCTTATAAGCTCCCCCATTTTCTGTCTTGAAATGTGGCCAGAAATTCCACAAAGATAATGACACTCCAACTGATGACAGGAATTAGGTCCTTTATCAGGTCCTGTAATGCCCTTGCTATACAGTTTCGTATCTTTCATTTTTGATGTCACAGACCTAGTACAGAAATCTAAAACACTGAATGGGTGGAAACCATCTTATTTTTTTAAGTAAAAATGGCTGGTGTTTTAAGTCATATGTCATCAAATTCTCATTCAAAAATGCAATGAAATTGGCTGCACATATTTAAAATACATGGTAGGAAGAAATATTCACTTCTAGCTTCAGGTACTGCCATAGGCAAGGACGAAACTTGCTTAATCATTGATCCTTTCTGTAAAATTGTTCCTATGTTGCAAAAGTGATTAGGCATCCAAGTTTTCAAGGAGACCCAAGGTTAATTAGTTTAGTTTACTGATAGAGCTGATTAAGAAGCAGTATACTTGAAAGCCAAACTTTTTTCCAAATTCACAATACAACAAATGGCATATAATGCAGGAAGTTTTATTAGCTACTTTTTCCAAACAAATTGCAATATATTTGAACTTACCAAAAGAAACATGTATTCTTAGTTGTTGATGACTATTTTTTTCCTACTTATTTGGAACTTCAGTAGTAAATACTAAAGTGGAAGTAAAATAGTATTTCCCATTACTTTAATCTGAAGTTAGCAAATCAAACATTTTATACTGTAGATAAAAATTCACCTATTACTCTATTTATTTTAACAGAGCTTCTTGAAAGATTTATTACAGAAAGCAAATAAGCAGATTGAAGACTCAAAGCTAACGGAATACACAGAAATAATGGTAAGGTTATTTACAGGCATAGTGGGTTAATCCAAATTCTGTTTATCATTAGCCAGTGGAAGGCTCCAAATGACTTGGAGACCCTCCAGGTCCCAGTCAGACTATGACATTGCAAGAGAGAGACAGCTGTGGCACCTATCCCTGCAAGTATTTCTGCAGCTACAGAGCTTTAATGGGCAGTTTGCAGGACTGCTTAAGAAGAAAAGCCCAGGAATTTTTAACCTTCTGGGTATTTATATAATATCATGCCATGCCATTGTATTTTCCCTGTTTTGCTTCCTTGTGCCACTACTTGTAAAACCAAAACCAAAATCTTCACATTTCATGGGAGCAAAACTGTTCTTGTCATAATTATATTATAATATTTAGATCAAATTAATTTGGTGTTATTTTCTATGCTTTGCCTTCTTACAGTGCTGTGGTGTCTGTCTCTTGTCTTAAAAGCCATCATTGCATGGTGGCTTCCTTAGATTTACAGACATCTCACACATTCCTTCTCCCCTTGCTTCACAAAAGATAAACTGATGTTTTAGATAAACACTATAGCAAAACTGTTGCTTCCCTGGCCTCAAATCAGCCCGTCCTTGGAACAATCCATCCATCCCATTGCTATGGTTCTTCATGGTAAGGACCAGTACTAGCTTCTGCATGGGCTTTTCAATAAAAAAAAGACCAGAACTCTGGTCTTCAGCAAATGTATAACATTACATTTTTTGTTTTACCAGCTTGTTTTCATCCTAAAATACTTTTAACAATCAAAAATGTGCTAGGTAGATGTACTAGCCCTCAAACTGGCTTAAGATTGGCAGAACAAAACTTGTGTTTCTCCTGGAAAAGGTCTGCTGGTTCCATTGTACCAGTATAAGCCATTTACATAGAATTGTCACTGTTCATTCACAGCTGAAGATAACATTTTCATTCAGGGAGCTTTTTGACCTCTATCCTGAAGTATGCTGTAAGTTCTGGCCTCTGCTGAGACACACAATGACAAAGAATGTAGCTATAAGAGAAAAAAAGATAAGCCCAGCTCTCCAATAATCTCCTCAGAAGACAGAAGGATAGTAGAAAATGCACAGTCCTGAGCAGCTGCTGGCAGGCAGAGCCAGTCACTAACAACTCATCAAAATACAAAATAAGTTCACAGCTGCCACTGCTTACCTCCCCCAAATGCAAATCTGCTTTCATGGGAAATGCATGCAAAGCAGATGCTTTTATACAAAGGAAGGAAGTGCTAAAAGGAACCACGGTGTTGTGTAGAAATAAACATTTGTAGAACGTCACTTTTTTCTGGTATCCTTTGTCATTTATTGTGTATTAACAAAGTGAAATTAGGTCTTTTTTCATTGCATTACATTAGTTCCCTCTTCAAAAGGATATACATTTATGTATCTATGTCAGTACAGGATGTTGCTTTTCCTTTTACCTACTACTTACATCTAAAATGACTGTGACTGCAGGGGATGGGATGGAGTGTGGGTGATGGTGCTTTCAATACAATGTTTTGTAGTCCGCTGCTTTTGTGAGTCTGATACAGCAAGTGCAATGTAATGTTTGAAAGTTAAAAAATGGAACCATACAGACATAAATATTGGAAGAGAAAGTCCTATGCAGGAGCAATGTCTTCATCTGCTTCTAATAGCTATTAAAAGCTGTTTGTGCCTCTCAAGTAGCAGGAGCTCATCCTTTCAAGGCCTCAAAAGAAAACACTTTAATAGTAGAGTTATTGAAAGTTATTAGAAATAGTAATCATTTATTTTGTGGAATTATATTAACATAGTTATAGCTATAATTTAATAATGTTTATTTGGAAAGATTTATTTCTCCATTTGCATACCATCAAGAAAATATGATCATCTGCAACATCTGTTCATTTTTAAAGAAAATGTATCACTGTGACAAAACATTGTCTTTACTTAAATACTTAGACCTAGTCAATTGAATGAAATGTCTGGTGTTTTCTGTGTAGGGAATTGAATGCCTTGGGTTCTATTGCACTTTACCCAACATTTTTTTCATCTTTGTTAATAGAGAATAATGATTCTAGTATCCAATCATGACATTAAGTCAAAAGTAAAATGTTACCACATCAACACTTCTCTCATTTATAAATAATTACATGCACATTTCTCATACAGGATATTTGTTTGTCAGTGAAGGCAGGTTAAGACCTACCTTACTACAGGTTAATCAGAATTGCTCATCTGGTTTCTTATCAAGCTTTTGCAGTAGAATTAATTACTCTAAATTACTTAGTCAGTACTTAAAATAAATGTATTACATAGCAAAAGTGACCTGGGGACATCATTTCAGGATAAAGTTAATTGGATTTAAGTTTTCCAAATAAGTGTTTTCTTCATTAGGATAATTAATTTTGATTAGCAATGTAAAATTATATATTCTTGCAGCTCAGAATGTTTGATGCAAACAATGATGGAAAGTTGGAGCTTACTGAACTGGCCAGGTATGTCTTCTGTTTCTTTTACAAGTGTCATGTACCAAGTGCTGTAATGGGAATAGTTAAATGTTTTGACCTTTGTTGTTTTTTTTTTTTCTCCAAAGACTACTCCCTGTACAGGAAAATTTTCTTATTAAATTTCAGGTATGAATATTCACATTCTTCAGGTAACCTCTCACCATCACACATAACTGGTGTCATTAATGGATTTGTTTTCCTTTTGGCATTTAGGGTGTCAAAATGTGTGCAAAAGAATTCAATAATGCCTTTGAGATGTATGATCAAGTAAGTCTTAAAAAAATGTTTTTATTAACTGTGTAGTTTATTGGCACTTATTTTCTGAATTTGTGGAAAACAAGCCATAACCTCTGGAATTAAAAATAAATTTTTATACTTATCTTTAATGGTATTTTTCAGGATGGCAATGGCTATATAGATGAAAATGAACTTGATGCCCTACTGAAGGATCTCTGTGAAAAGAACAAAAAGGTAATCCTAGAGGACTTCTTTCTCCTTAGAGATTAGATTTAATTTGGATTTTAAGGACACTTTAATCCACCCTAATAAGATAAATATAGAGCTTCTAAGTCATAATTCCTGAAGTCAAAGTACAACTAAAAATTGTGGTGGAAATAATAGCAGTGTAAATCCTGAACTAGAGGAGTTGTGATTACATAGTGACACTATCAAGAGCTTGCTTGCTTCTGAGACACCAGCTAGCAGCAATCTAACATATGGCTGTCATATGGATAACATACAAATATATAAAAACATTTTAGTGTGGTATTGTCAGACAGGCTGAGAATACCTGGGATTTTTTCTCCTTTCCTGCCATTGGAAGTAAACTTGTTCATGCTGATAACTAAACAGGATTATAAAGCATTATCTGTTCTTTAAATAGGAATTAGACATTACCAACCTTGCAACATACAAGAAAAGCATCATGGCCTTGTCTGATGGAGGAAAGCTTTACCGAGCAGAACTGGCTCTTATTCTCTGTGCTGAGGAAAACTAGAGCTCTTCTGTCATGTCCACTTAACTAGTGATGTACTCTACACAATAACTGTGCACTATAAGGGAGTAGGCTGTATTTTTAAACTGCATATAGAAAATTAGCCAGGATGTGTGGCACATTCCTTTCAGTTTGTTTCTATACTGTTTGTAATGTACAGTTTTTGTAACAATAAGATCGATAAACAGAATGTCAGTGTTTGGGCCAGTCTGTATATTCAAAAAGAAACTAAATATGTCAGGGTTGGTTTTGGTTGGGTTTCTTGCTTTCATAAACATGGCTGGAGAAAAATTAAACCTGCCAACATTGCTGTGGTCATCATATCCTTTGACACTTGCAACATTTCTTGTTGAACTACGTAACAAAGAGATCTACACATATCTTTCCCATAACAAATAAATGTCGGGTTTTAAAATATATAACATGAATTCAGATTAAATATGATCTAGGTCTGAAATAGGAAAGAGACATTGGCATGTCTTTTTTCAAAAATTTAATAAGGCACTAAGAAATATTTTCAGTTGTCAAACCACTCACTTACAGGTCTGTACTCTCTGCAGTCTTACAATTACTCTTCTCATTACGAATTCATAGCATATAGACAAAGCATTTATCTGGAATAGATCTCCATGCAGTAGTTGATAAAAATATAGTGGTCTCAATCTAGCTGTTTTACTGAATTTAAACATAGGCACTTCAGAAATAAATGCCTTTAAACTGTCTTGAAATCCTGGCTAAATGACAGGTAGTATAGTTAATACACAGATTACCATATGATATTATAAGTGTACCTTTCATGACTATTGCTGTGTCAGAGAATATGACAATCCATTTTCTAAACTATTTTCACATTTTGCAGGTTATAATTATTCTAGTAAATTGCTGTTTTTACATCATATTCTGTGTAATCTATAATTAAATTTAATATCCTAAGATTATTGGTGTCTAGTTTGTGTATCTCCTGGATTCTTGTATCTGTACCATGTAAAGGACAAACTGACTATTTTAAAAAAACGTGCCTCCTTGGATATTACACTGAATTACTAGTCTGTATCACTAGCATTAAAATTTGACATTAAATGAAGAAAAAAAAATAGTACAGATTTTATAACAATTTATTAATTTAGTTTACATGGTGGGCTCTGCTTTTTATTATATTAGAGATGTATTTTTTAAATGGGAACTATACTATGAAGCAGCCCTATCTTCTTGCATACTTGGGTTTTTTTGCCTGGCTCCCTTTTTACTTTACACCAGTTTTATGCCAGACAACTTCAGGAATGTCCAGGTCACTGCTCCCAGTAAGTACTGGAGAAGGAAGGAAATTGGGCTGTGTCTTAAAGCCAATAAACCTATGCTGCCTCCATGTACAGCTGTTTCAGAAGCAAATCCAGGTTAGCAGATTAGCTATATACAACTTCTCAGATACATTTCTGTGTCTTATTTAACAAAAGGAAGTAAAAGCATTTTATTTGAAACACGTCTCAAACAGTGAGGCTCAATCCTTCAAGATTACAGTCAATGAACTCCCACTGAAAGGAATCTTTCAATTCCTCAGGTGAACTCAAGCAACTAAATACCATTTCAGGAATGGCCTAATGGCCTTGGGCTCTCTCCAGGCTGAGCCTTGGAAAGTTAAGGGGTAGGTGGTGTTGGATGGGATCTTTCTGGGAAGAAAACCACACAAAAAGCTAAAATAAGGTTAAGCCAGCTCATTCTCACTGTTTTACTCCCACTCCATGCACAGTGATTTAACGTCTTACCTGCTTGTCTCCTCTTTTCTCTATGCAATGTGAAATACAATTGTGTACATTAAGTGAAGGAACAGTGAATCTGCCTATCAGTACAATAAATGATTGATATTGTTCATACTGTGCACTTGAAATCCTGGATTTTGCCTTATTTTAACATTTTAATAGTGTAAAGAAAAAACCCCAAACCTTGTGTGTAAAAATATGTTTGCTACATCATTACAGTGAGAGATAAAGCTTTTAAAATGTTTTGACAGAGTCACCACAGAAACTGAAATCTGTCTTCCTGAACATGAGTAAAGTTTACTGTCACAGATCCGTTCTGAAGCTACTGAAGCTCTTCTGCTACTGCTGCTGCCCACCAGCTGGCTCTGCTGCAGGGCACAACACAGAAAGCAGGTCTCAGTCACCCACAAGCAGGACGTTTCCTGCAGTTATTTCTCTTAAATAAAAGTTGGATTAAAAGACAGCGGTTTAAAACCCCAGTTCTAGCAAAGGTGCCTACTGTCAGTGCAAAGCAAATTGTGACAAGTATGGCTAGGTCAAACTGCTGTAAAACCTCCAGGTTTTATACTCTAAATCACTCCTGGGCAGACTGATTTTAAAATGTCAGGGTTGGGGCAGAACAAGGCAGAGAATCGTAAGAGAGGTGATGATAGGGAAGATTTCTTCTTTCTTCTGGTACACATCTGGTGACCAAAGAAAAGTTAAATTGTAGCATGCACAAAGATTAATTACATGATGTAGTGCAGGTACACCATACTCCAGCTAAACACAGAAACTGAGACAGAGCTCCTTGGGAACCCCTTTACTGAAGCTATTAACTATTTTGCTGCCTATAAATACATAATTTAATAAACATGCAAAGAAGCACTCAAGCTAACAAATACCAAAACTCACTATCCTACAAATCATAAGTATACTATAAAATAGAAGCATACTACTTTAGTTTAGCTTCTTCTAGTTTAAATGTGTACAGATTAAAATTGAACATGGCACTAGGTATTCAAATCAAAGAAGGTGATCTTCTAGTAATTTTAAAGCACAAACCAGCAAACTGAAAGAATAATAACAACAGTAACTATGAGAACCTTTATAAACCCTTGGCATTATAAATGTAGTGTTTCCTGACAGAAGTAAACCTTAACAGTACCAGATTAGGTGGAGTGAGTGCCTGCTTCCAGCTGGGCCCACACCACCATCCATCAGGGCACCTCAGGGGCCACTAACACTGCCCAGCTGACCATTATGGAGAATATCATGTGAATTTTCACCAACAACTTAATCAGGATTGAACACAGCTCTTGAAGCAAGTACTTTGGCTTTCTTTCATTCACTGCTGCACTGTTCTATCCTCAACAGTTCATGCATCATAGCACTGATCTAATCCTCCCTGTTTACAACTTAGTTACCCACCTTTGAAAAGATTATCCACACAAGCTGATGAAATTTCTAAACACTGTATTTCATGGGCAAATGTTGAATACAGACCAGGGTGCTGAAAGTCATCAGCATTTTATGCAAAATGAACCTCACCAATGAACAAAATACCTACACACTGCTGCAAGCTCCACTTAAACCTCAATTAAGGCTTTGTTTCTTTATACAAGTTTTGCTTTTTCTGGTTTATACTAAGCCCTCATCATATTCATGGTTATCGCCACTGGTTACGGAGGGAAACTGAAATCCACTCCTACTTGCTGTGTCTTTGAGAAGATACAGAATGCATACTTAGGCACCTGAATGTACATGGCCTGATTTTCTGAAGTGCTGAGCACCTCCAATTCCCTCTGAAATCAACTGAAGTTGTTCTACAGCAACTAAAAGCAGGTCAGTGCACTCAAATCCCAAAGACTATTTTATTTTACTGCATATTAAATGATCACATAAAAGACTGTGGGGTTACCTTTGTTCAAGTGGCATTACTTATTTAGCAGTTACATCACAAGATGCTCCATGGAGTTAGACAAAGGTACAAACTTTCTTGCAATTTAGTGTCTTTAGTTACATGTCATCAGTATGGGAAAAAAAGTAAATATAAATGAGCAGTTCGTGTGCCCATGAACTTGGAAGCCAGTATGGACAGGTAGGAACTCACAGTTCCCTCAAACAGTATCATCCTCTGTTTGTGAAGCAAATTCTCAATTTGGGAAATATAAGCAATATTCTCAACAGTAATTAAAATATTCAAGAGGAGAGAATTCCCAGAACTAGGAGAACTAAAGACTGACAGAAGTTCTGGTATCATAGTGAAGAGGTAATACCACAGATCTCTTTCATTTGCAACCTTAAATGATTTTCATAACTTGTTGATAAGCCCCTACTATAGCACAAGACCACTTTTGCAGCACTGAATTAATCTAATAAATTGTAACAGACAGGTTCAAAGACAGTAAATCACCAGCAGAAATAAAAAGGGTAATTTCAAGATTTAATTAAGCAGACAAGATGCACTTTTCAGTTGAAAACAAAGAATCCCCTTTGTGGGTGTCTCCAAGTTGAGTTCATGGAAGTGACAATACTTTTGACTGATGGATCATGCAAAAGAAATTTTAAAAAAGGTATTTTGTGAGAGATTGGTTATGTGAAAAGGGACATATAGATTCAGGATATACAGATTCTTTGCAGCTTACTGATCTGAGAAGCTGGCTACGTGAGAACGGGCACATAGGCCCTTGCAGCTAGCTGAGCAAGGTCTCATAAGACAATGCACCACACATCCTGTGTAACAACTGAAGTTACAGAATATTACATGTATCTTGCTCAGTAACTGAACCACCATTGAGCCTTACTGCTGAACTATGGGTTTATTTGCAGAGCCAGCAAGGTTAGGTTTTGGCAGTATAAACAATAGACGTCTGTGGTTAGAAGGCCAGGGAAAAAAGCAGAACTGCTGACCACGAAAGGGGGTCTAAGGAGGGGTTTAGAATCAGCTTAGTCGACGTGAACCACTTAGAATGCGCCGTTACAAATATGCATAAAGCCTATTATTGTTAGTATATAAGGAGTTCTGGTACAATCAATAAATCGTATTCCTGCTGATCACTCATATTGAGCGTCTGGGTTTCCCCTCTATCGCGACAGTATTTGGATTTTAGGGAAGTATCCTTGTGATTCATGAAAATTAAACTGCCTCTGCAACCCTACTGATTCCTGTTGCAATCTCCAATATACACCATCACCTTTTCTGACTCATTCCTCCACCCTCCTGTCCCTCCAACTTCATAAAATCATTATGCCACAAAGCAGTACTTTTTTTCATCCTTCCCTTTACATTGTGGCTCACTGGCAATCTCAGGGTGAGAAATGTAATAATCTCAGGGTTTGAGACAGCATGGACACTATCTCTCCTGCCAGTTTAGCTACGTTTGGAATACAGTAGCTGTGATGACTGTGCTTTATGTCAGTCTGTGAGTAATGCAAAGCTGTGGAGCATGCTTTTGGATTGGACACCTCTTGGGTTTTAGCGATATTTTATGCCTTTTTCAGGACAGTCTAATCCTCATCAGCATTTAGGAACAGCTTCTTTTGGAATTTCCAAACCAGACACTGCCTGGGTTAGGTAGCAGCTATAAAGCTTCTTCATCTTATTCTTTTCCTGAGTTCAGATAGCATGTGTTGCTGCTTCAGTATTATATTGTATTTAGGTAAAACATAAACTTTGAGATGTTTAGGATTCATGTCTTCATAGTAATGTTCCTTTCCTGTCCCTACCAAGTCTAACAACTCTTACTGAAGGAAATGTGTCCCAGTCAGACTATTCCATTCTCCTGCAGCAGTGGATGACAAGAACAGAGTTATGTTTTTTCACTTAACTAAGTCTATATATTAGCAAACATTTTGTAAGTTAAGTAACATGTAACTCTTAAAACATTATATGCCATTTCTAAAACCTGCATCAATGATGAGCAGAACCTGCATCTGATCATGAGCAAAAACCAGTATATATGGGCCTAACTTCTCAATTAAATCACTTGTTGGGGAAAAGGCAGGGCTGTCATGTCAGAATGTGATCTTGATTACACACCTACTAAACAGAGGTTACCATAAAAAACCTTTACATTATGCTCAAGAACACCTTTAAGGCTGCTACGATAAACACAGTTGCTTTGTTTTATTATCAGTGGCTGTTCAATCTCCCACATGACCATTACTCATAGGAGAAAGGCTCAGGAAGCCTCCACTAACACAGTCCACACTTTCAGCAGAACACAGCTTGCTTCAGATTTCTAATAAGACAATCAAGCGACTTCAAAGTCAGATGTTGGCATATGTTACGTATGTCCTGGATTATGTGGAAAAATACATGACTGCCACCAGCACCTGAAGGAGGACATCCTTGAATTGATTCTATGGTCCTGACTCTTACATCAATGTATCAGTCTCAAAGCACATAAAACTATGTACATGCACAAGCATGAGGACACACATGGGGACAGGTTGGAGCTCTTTTTAAACACAGAAAAAGGCATTGATTTCAGGCTGTAAAGGCCAGAGGTTGATAATTTCTTTGAGGAATTCCAACCATTGTCTGAGGCACAAGGGACAAAAACTACCAACTCCATAAATTTGGATAAAGAGGGAGAGCAATATTTTTATCATCTGCATATATGGGATGGATAAACTGACTAGATTCAGAAGTAATGCCATCTGAAAGTTTCCTTAGTACCAGCCTGTAAATGCAAGTGAAACCTAGGGATTTTTCGTAAATCTCAACAAATGAGGTTTCAACACTTTCAGTCCCGATTTACCAACATCTCTTTAGCCTTAAATAAACCACTTTTTATGGAGAGCTCCCATAGTCACACACACGTAGTAACAGATGATTTTCAGTCTGTCATTTTCAAGAATATTAACTTCATCATGACAAAGAGCAAGCTCCTTAGAAAGGCATTGCAGGTCCGTAAATGCCATTTTTAAAGTTCAGAATAAGATAATTAACAGACTGAAAATGTCACAAGAGATGAGACCAAGATGGTTATGCATTTCAAGATTTCCTAAGTAATCACAAGAGTTACATCCTTTCTCAGTGTATGTAGTCCTGCTAATAACTTGAAACTATATTTGCAAGTTTAGAACTTTTTATTGAAATGTGAAAATTAGGACCTTCTCTCCAGATTAATGATTACATTCAGTTATGATAGCAATGAAATGCTATTGGAATTACAATATTAAGAGACACTTGCATATATCTGAGAAAAAAAAATCCTCAGAAAGATAAAAAAAAGGCTGATTGTAGACCATGGCATGGCTATGTAAGACAATCTAAAGAACAACAAAATTTTAGTGACCAACTTGTTCACTATTGGCAACACAATAGATTTTAGATTCGAAAAATATACAAACTATATTCAAAATACAACCATTTCAAAATATTTTATTGAAAATAGCATACAAAAGATTTTGAAGGCTATTTCTCAATTGGTTATTTCTAAATATTAATGAAAAAGTAGTTGTTCATTTCCAAGAATCTCCACCATACAGTTATGTACTTTAGGAACCTTTTGTTTTTCTAATCATTGCTTCCATCATATCCCACTGCTCTTTGGTAACCTATCAAAAGAAAAGAGAATTTTATTGGAATTTCATATAATAATTACACATCAAAGTGTCTGAATGTAAAATAGCAAGCAAGGAAATTAATACCCTCTTCAAATCATTGAATTCTCCTGCCATAGATACATATTCTCCACCATCCATTCTAATAACCTAGAAAAAGCATAAACAGTGTTTTTAGTAATAGTGGGATTTCTGTAGTATTCACTTGTTAAGAACTGTGAAAGTAATTTTTACTGATTTGGGTGAGAAAAGCCCATACTCAAAATAATGCAATTCAACCACTTTTAGAAGTTCTTTCTAAGGTGCTAACAACCATGCACTACACTTAAAAGGTGATTAATACTTGTAAACAATTTTAAAGTAAGATGTTTTGTTTCATTTCTGAAACCAGGTCTTTAAAAAAAAAATCAACAATACTCACACCATCATTGGGTTAATTGTACAAACAAGATCAACCAAAACTCACTGCTCCATTAACCCAGCTTGCATAGTCACTGCAGAAATAGGCAGCAAGATTTGCAATTTCTTCTACAGTTCCCAGACGACCACAGGGAACCCTCTCAATTATCTTCTTCTCAAATGTGCCTGTTGGGTCAAGGCGGCTAAAAGCACCCTGAGAATTAAAATAAACATTAAAATAAAAGTTATAACTACATCAGAAAATAAAATCCAGCAGAGATTTGACTCCACATACACAATACAGAAGTTAGTATTTGTCAGTAAGCTGTCGATACCCTCATTGTCAGTAGCATGGAAAAGAAGGAAGTAGAAAAGAAAAAACAATTTATCCCTTTTGCACTGATATGCATCTACTGATGATAAGTTGGAATTTAGCACATTTGGGATAGTCACCCACCATCTATCTATGAAAAACAAAAGGGGTTAATCATTCTTTTTCCTCAAACACCCTTGATAAACATTTGAGGAAATAAGCAAGACTCAACTGCTGCATGGACAGAGGAGAGGAACAAGGGGAGAAGAGGAACAGCAAAGTAAACAAAAATAAGTTATACATGACAGAGTAAATAAAATAGAGAAGAAAAAAAAAAATCAAATTTACTTAAATTGCAGCAACTGCTAAGACTAAAGGAAGTCACCGGGAGCTTTAGTACTTGAATAGCTTAAAATGGCACGGGAAATAAAAGGGATTTTTTCTTCCTGGCTCCTCCAAAAGGAAATAACCTCCTCACTCAAAATGAGAAGTGTATCAGTAACATTTATGTTAAATCACTGAAGTTATGATTTAAATCACATTGTAATTCATGTAATCATGGCTGTAATCATGCCATTTAAGTCTCCTATTGCCATATTTTTATTTGCCAGTTTATAAGTGTAACAGTGTTGTGCTTGTATGCCTTGTTCTTTTCCCATCATGACTTACAACAGTATGTTTTAAAGACATGGATATTGCCCCTAAGGCAGAAAACCTTGATTTTGCAATATGCTGTCTGCCTTTTTATGCTTTCAGGGAAATTTTAAGTTGGAACCATACACCAAATGTAGCATCTTATTAAGAACACACAGTATCTCAAGCAGGTTATACACTATTAGTTCAAAAAAGGAATATTAACTGGAGCTAGCACTATTGACATTTAAATCCCTTAACTTGCCAGATGTTTTTCTTCTACTCTTAAAAATACACAAGATACAATGCCTGTAGAACTTTTGGTGTGATCCTCTAATGCTGTTTCAACATTCTTATAATTCTGCTAATTCTGCCACTTATTTTTCTCTATAGTAAAAAGAGTTAAAACTAAGTTTTCCCGTGTAGCATCTAAAACTGGCAAGAGGAAACAAGGAAAAAATAGTAAATAAACAAACAAAAAAACAAGTAAAAAAGAAACAACTCTGCACCCCTGTTCCCAAAACAACAGCAAAACCAACTGTGAAATATTTTACAGGAAGAAGTAATACCATTATTAGTGCTCATAATCATAATAATTTGATTCAGTGGAAATGGATCTTCCTTTCTCTTCTTGCAGGACTGCTTTCTTTATTCTTCCTGTTCCAGCTGCTCTGGATTACTTCCTTCAAACTCTCTAGTCCTCCTTCTCACTCACTTCAAAGCTTCTCATTTCCTTGCCAACTTAGTTTTTCTCTTTCTAGTTTTGAGATTTTCAACAAAACTAGTGAGATTCTGTTCTCATATCCCTAAAAGAGATTCTAAGATTTTGGAACTGATGAGATGTTTTGTTTAAAAATTAGGGGTTCAGGCAGAAACAGGAACTTTACTCCAAGTGTAAGAATTCACTCCACTTGACAAACTAGGTACATAGAGATAAGAATCAGCAGTAAGTACTTTAATATATCAATTCTTTGAAACACTAAAAAAAGGTCTTTATATCAAGTGTAGTAGAGGGGACAGTGGCAGGTCTCACAAGTTCAAGAAATGCTGTTTTACAAAAAGACTAAGAGGGAAGTGTGTTCAATATTCCAGCAGTCTTGACTACCAAGGAAATCATATTAGAATTTACGGCTACAGAAAGGTTAGGCTGTTGTAAAGTTAAGTCTGTACTACAAAGCATAATCAAGGCTGTGTTTCACTTCATGCCATGTACCTTTGTTTTTATTGGACCTGGTTGAATCACATTGAATCTCATGCCATATCTACCCCATTCAGCCGCAAGAGACCTAAAAATTCATTAACAGAGTGCATCAATATTTTAAACACAGTATTTTAATCCTATTCAGAAAAAAAAAAAAAAATTAGTCAAATGTGTAAATACTGGAACATCCTGAAACAGACATTTTTGCTTATGGGGTTTTTTTGTGCTTAACAAAATAATTTGAGTGAAGCAAGAAAAAATCTCATTCACAAACAGAGGAATATTGATTTAATAGATGAATCATAGATAAAGCAGCATGAAGGAGCAATTCTTTCTCCTTTGCAAATCACGGATGGTGTTGGCACCTGAACTCCTTAACAAACAACTGTTAGGCCTCCTTTCTCTGGCAATTTAGACTATCCCACAAGTATACATTTCTAACATTTGCAGCATAGCTCTCACATTACATGTTTTGAAGTAACACAAAACAGAGGATACATTCTAAAATAGGACCACTAAAATAGTTTTTCTTTATGACATTTTCTCTGCATAATGAGTACTTCGGATCTACTATGGTGAATGAATAAGCTGAGTCATAGTCTCTGAAAAGTACACATTTCCGTTACAGCTCTGTAGAACAGAAATCAAGACCATTACTCAGTCCCTCATTTTTTTCCAGATAAAGAATTCTAGTTACTAAAAGGCTGCCAAACTATTCAATTCTTTCTGCTGAAGTGCAGAGGAAGATCTAAGTGCTATTAAGGACTAGCCTGAAGTTAAAAATGAGAGAAATCCTTCTGTTTGCTGAGCAGCATGGATACATCAACATGATATTGTTCTGAACTAAGTAGAACTGCAGACTTAATTTTAAATAGTGATAGGAAACAAATTTGTTGATTAATATAAACAGAGCTGAAGCCACAGTATACTGTACCCAAATAACAAGCACATATTTTCCTCAGACAAAAGAATGTGGAAGGTGCTACAGATCTCAAACAGTTCCCTTAATAGCTGTCTTTAAGTGCTGGTTCACCTATGAGAATGCAAGTGAATCTGATTATCAAAAGTCCATACAACAAACTTTGGAACTTGTAATTGCCAAACTAAGTAGTTCTACTTGTCCTTATCTTGGTCTTGTGATAAAAACAGTAACAGTTAACGCTTCCCTCCATAAGAAGCTGTCAGCATGCTATTTTCTTGCTAGGATACTGGAGCCTGGATTGAACTCTTGTGGTACAGCGGAATAGGTGGACTACACTAACAAGCTCCATCTTAAGGATGTGAAAACTAAAGCACATGTTTTGCTGTATTACTCACTTGCTCATTGCTTCTACACCAGCTTTGGCAGAGGCACTTGGCAACACAAATCCTGAACCACTCTCTGCATAAATTGTTGTAATAGCCAGGAATGCTGCTCCTAGAAGTTGCAAAAACATTTAAAAAACCACTCATACCAAACAAATCAAACAACCCTGAAGATCAAACTCTCAACTTAAGGTAAAAGCAAGCTAAATGGTACAGAAGTTTGCAGCTCAAGTGTTAGGGATACCTTTTCACTCTGGGTAGTGAAAAGGCATTTTAAAAATATAGTCTTTGAAACTTTTTCAAGCCTTTTTATTTCAGTTCCCTCTTTTGCATGACTGTTAAGACTTGTTCCAGGTAAGTGCAAATAGCTATTGATTAGGCTCTGAAGGTCTAAGCCCTCAGACTTCTACTGATAATGACTGCATAAATTACTCTAACTGGAGTGAAGGCTGAAGATCTTACAGTGTTTTTTCAGAAGCCCTAGTCTAGTTGTCACTAACCAGATACTTTGCCCTAAATTCGTCAATCCCTAAGCAGAAAAAAAAGAAAATCAAGGAAAAAAATCAGCATTAACAGTTAGGTTTGGCATAAACTAACAGCTGAGGGCTTGAGTTAAAGTTTACACAGAAGAATAAAAATTTTTAAGAAATTTTCAGAAGCTTTTTCTGCAGTAGAGCCTATTACAGAGTTAACCTGCATAACTTTTCCTATTATTATCACAACAAACTCCATTATAAAAGAACTACTTTCTTTTATATCCTATATTTTATAACAGACTTAGCAAAAAATGTTCTGAAAAATAATGGAAACTGCAACTGCTTATTTAATCTCTCTTCTATAGAATCCTGCAAATTCTGTCTAATCAATGACTGGCATGAGCTTATTGTAGCTGGGTAGCGAAGGACAAGGGATGACAGTTCACTGCTTACATCACAGTAACTAAAATAACTGTTCTACTTACTATATTTTTAAAATAATTTCATTAGAATAGCTGCCCAGGGGATATTTCTAAAACAATGTACACTACTGATAGATTTAAGTAGAGACTCAGGTAAAAAATTACAGTAATATTATACAGAGAAACAAAAGAGAACCATAAACAAGCACTAATTGAAATGCCAGCAGATATCCAGAAACCATGGGCCCTGTTTATAAAAAAGGAGTCTTCACACTTTGAAAGGAAAAATCTACACAGGCAAAAAAACTATAGAACAACTCTGAAATTATCTAGAGGTCACTGTTAATTACACATTTTGCAGAATTAAACCACTGATTTTTTTTTTTTTTTTTTTTTTTAATACAGGCAAGTTAGGTGAACCTAACATGGAAGCAAGAGTAACTGACAGATTGACAGCTCTGGTATTTAAAGAACGCTTCCACTCATACACAACTTTTATTTCTAAAGCCTATTCATAAAATGGACAATAACTGACCAATTAACTCCTCTCACTTTGTGAAAATAAGTAACACACTAGCAGATTACAACTTCCTTTTAAATACCAGCACAAACCTGCAGTCTAAAAGCAGAGAACTTTTATTATTTACTACATTAGACTTAGTGTAGGTCACACTGCAGACCTAAAGGATGTCTCAGTGTTCTAGAAACTGACAGATTTGTAGTATCCTCACAGACTGCTCTAAAATATTTGCACTAGGTAGAATCACTTTAGAAACTAAGGTCTCTGCCCAAACTAAAAAAATCAAGTAAGTAAAAAGAAAATGAAGGTGAGAGGACAAACAGGTACACTTGACTTACTTGCAAAAACATGTCTTAAAGGAAGCCTTAAACAAAAAGTCTTATTTACAGATGGACTCCCCTAGAAAGAAGACATGCAAGTAACAGCAAAAGAAATTCACATGTTTTGGAAGCTTAGAAGTGAAAGGAAGAGAGACAACATGAAGGTGAATGGCATCTAGATTTTACCAAATTTGAGGATGGAAGTAAGGAAAGTAGCTTTTCATTTGACAATAGCAAAAACAAAAGCATGTTTGAGTTAGTATTTCACATTACTCTGTGGGTACAATACATGCACCTAGAAGACCACAAGGCAACCTATTTCAATGGTCTGCCATAATGATATAGTAAGTCATAATTGGGGATGTGTTTTTAATGTGGGAATATCAGCACGAAACCTTATTTTTTTAATTTTAAAAATGTCTCTGCAATTAGAACTCTGAAATTAGATTTTTATATTCAACCTCAGTTGGTCTCTGGGCCCAATTGTAAGGCCTGATGCTACAATGAAGTAATTATTAGCCAGATCTACTGTGTGATACTTAAGGACAGCTTTCACTGAAAAATTTCCTTTCTAGAAGAATGTTAAAAATTGTATTTCTCTTCTCACATGAACTCTCAAAACTGACTATAGTAACAGTAAGGCAAGGAAAGCAAGTAATAATATGTCACAATACTTAAGATACCTTTTTTTACTTTAATGAGCTCCTTTCCAATTTCCAGAGTTACAAAAGCAGTACCATTAAGAACAATATCAGTTATTGTTTTCCAGGCATTAGGAGAAAGTCGTTCAGAAGGGGAAATAAAGTTTCCAGCTGCGTTGTTTATCACAACCTGAAACATATAAAGGAAAGAGTTAACTAAAAATAAGAGACAAAAGTAAATAATTTACAAGGAACTTTTTAGTGTTTCCAGGGACAAAAGTAAAAATATCCTCATCAAACGAGGTATGGGGGGTAGGGGAAGAGAGAGAATAATCCATCCGAAATTTTAGCAGCTGCAGCATAGATAAAGTATCAGTAACAGAAAATGAGCTGTATTTCCAAACTACTGTACTGAGGAACTGTAAAATGTAGAGGCTATTTTCCATAGTGTCTCAAGTGCATCCTAACAGAAAAGTTTGTCCCCACAAAATTCCAATTTAATATAATATTTAATATATTGGGAATATATTTAATATAATGGGAATAAAAGCAAAAGAAGGCAACCTGATAACTAAAGTCTGGATGAAGTGACTGTTGCATAACAGGAAGTCAAATAATTCGTGACGAGAATATTATGATACAGTGTACTGCAAACAGCTACTACAAAACTTTTGTTGAATAGATGTACATCCGTCAGTTCCTATGAACAACAATCAGGTAGAGGATACTTTCACTTTCTTAAGGGGAGTAAGCATCACATTAGCAGTACTTAAACCAAAAATTATGTAGCCAGATCTAGCATATTTAATAATATAATGTGCTGAAGCAATACAATGGTGTACTGTTTATGGAATGGCGCCTCAGTTCATGTAGGTTCGCACGTAAGACAAATTCTTTGTCCTGAAGAACTTCTGGGCTAAATTCTAATGAAGGTATTAGAATTTTCAATAACAAAACAGAGCACAGTACATATTACATGAATGTAAAACTAATAATACACAACAGCCATAAATTATAGACAGCAAATTCAGTTTAAAGGCCTCCCTGAAATCTGAAGGAAAAAAAAAATCCAAACACCTTGAGATACTGAGGTTACTTGAATCACTGAATAAATATAGGAAAGACACAATAATAAAACTAGTGAACTAAGGACTGCACAGTATGATCTTTGAGGTATGTAGGACTGCCAAAATAAGCCATGACAAAAGAATGATTGCTTTCTAATTGGGAGTAACACGCTTGGGAACGGAATGAACAAAACAAAGCCAGAAGGACTTTCAAGCTACTGCCATTAACTTCCGTCTTTGAGATCTCACCTCACATGCAGGGTGGCAGTGAGTGACACCCAGGATTCATAAACTGACATCTCATGTCTGCAACTAAGAGAAAAGCTGGACAAAAAGAACTGAATATTCAATTTACTCTGCAGTCTATCTTAAAAACACAAAATATGTGAAATTGAAGAGGAGGCAAATGCTTGTAAAGAACAAGTCATGGGAAACATTTATTCAGAAAATTATTCGTGTTCTAAAAATGTACTATACAGGAAGAAATCTCCTCCCTCTCTGCACACATGTAAAACCTGAAGATCGTGATTTTGACTTTGGTCAAAAACTCCATTAAAAAATAGTCAAAATAATATCCAGAGAATCTTGTCAACAAATCAGGACAGTGAGTTGTCTTATTTCTACCACTGTTATAGCATACAGCTATACAGCTACATAGCATACAATTTGTCTACTTTTTACGATACTCAAAATTCAGTAGGTTCTCTACCACATCTGTAGGAAGCTCTTGGTGAGTGCAAATTGTCTTCAATACACATACAACAGTTTTAAATTTACAGTAAACAGTTTTAAATCTGACTGTCCTTTACAACAATGCTACATCATCACACTTCCTATCAGCTAGCAGAATCCAAGTTCTCACAAATCCAAATCTCACAAACAAATCAGAATTTGGTGGTTATCATCCTTCAGATTCCACCAGATCACCCCCCTCACAATGTGATGTAAAGAGCTGTTATTTTGTGCCAAACTATAAAAAACAGATACTTGGTTTGACTGAAGATTTTTCTTCATTTTATAAGAACTTAATCTTCAGTTTGGAACCTTCTTTGTGAATATTAATAAGCTAAGCAAGGACCAAAGGAGACATTTATTATTACTTTCGTTGCTATTTTTTGAGGCCTTGTGTTAAGATGTAATTCAGTAAACACAGGTAAGTCACCTTTTCAGGATGATTTAAGGGCAATATTCCTTTCCCTTAATTCAATCCCTCCAGAATTCTCCCACTATTTAAAAGAAGATGTTAGTCCTCAGAGTAAGGATAAAAATGTTTTGTCTACCTGGCCACTAAATATTCTAAGAATTACGGGAATAGAGTAACTTTACTGTTAGCTTTACCTTGAAGTACTGCCACTGTTTTGTCTAGTGTCTTTTTAGATTCCATTAACTTTCTATCTTAGTAACTTTCTTCATACCTACTATGCAAAGTATTTTCAGTAATGAAGAATGAGTTCTTTCCTTTCCCTAGAAGACTTACATCAGGATGTCCTGCCATTTGGATTGTTTCAGCAACAGCATTCTTAACTGAAACTGGATCTCTCACATCACACTGGACGGCATGAACCTAAATAATAATGGAAAAGCAGTTGTCAGACTTAAAAACTATATCATTCAAAAATTTAACAAGTCCATAGAAGCACGCAAATGCAAAAAAAAAAAAAAAATCCAATAAAATGTAGAGTATAATACATAACATGTTCACAATTCTGCAAAAAATTACCTTATTCCCTGTTTTAGAAGAAATTTCGTCCGCTGTTCCCTTCAAAACATCCAGCTTCCTAGAAATAAGTATTAACACACCTTATGTCAGTTAAATGCAATTACAATTCAGACTACTAAAATCTCTTTTTTTTCTGAGCAAATATGAACTAAAACTGTTGCTGGTTTTCATGAAAACTGAGCTTTAAGATTAACACTATGTTTATCCACTAACTTTCTGAAAGAAAACTAAGTAATTTATGGTTAGTGCTACTTTAAAACATCTCAGAAGTGACAATGGTAAGAGACTCTAAAGCTAATCAACATGTGATAAGCCAGAAAAAAGCACACTATCATAACAAACTTAGTTTTAGCTACTACTCTACTAGAATTAATAAGAGACATACATATTCACATTTAAAACTAAACAATTAAACTACTGTTAGGATCACAACACTTCTGTTTATTTTGATTTAAAATGTGATTGTTTTTCTAGACTTTATTGAAGTGCTTCTAGATTCTACTGCACTACTTAAGAGAGCTGTAGAAAATCATCATTAAAGGAAAATCAAGGCTCTTGTTCAAAGTCAGAAGAGGAACGGATTTAATTCTGTATTGTAATTCAAATCTGTATCAAGAACACCTGTAATAACATATTAATAATGTTCAATAATGCCCACTGCAAACTTTTGTTCCCTTTAAGGTTTTAGTTGAATTAATGTCTACTATTTGAGGTTGCTTATTTTGCTGCCACATTTCATGAAAATGTGCTTAGTTTATTTCTTCCTACTGATTTTTATACCATTAAGCATTTGCAGAGAAATCTGCAAGTTTCTAGAATCCACAATATGACATTGTAATTTAAAAGTGTACTGCAACAGAATAAATAGAATAATTTTTTTCTTTTTTATAGAGAAGAAAACAGTTCTCATCAGCAGTCAGAAATAAATGAAAATTCTAAAACATCTTCATTAATATTTACCGGCTTGCTATAACACACTTGGCACCTAAACTGGACAAAGTTGTTGTCATCCCTTTGCCAATCCCAGTACCTCCCCCAGTTATAAAGGCCACTTTCCCTTGGAAGGTATTTGGTGGCAACATCACTTTTTGAAGAGGTGAGAAGAATGCAGCTTGTGGTGCACTGTTGTCTTGATGCAGCACATTTGGCCCACGGCTGAAAAACTGAAAGAAAAAAAACCCAGAAAAGTTAGATTTTTCTCCTTTCTGTATTCAGGACTGTTATGCAAGATCAGATTTTCCTATGACAGTGGAGATCACAATCATAACTGCCTTATTATAAGTAAATATATATGAATATAAGAATGACTAGATTGCGTTATAGCAACACACATGGGCCTTTACTTAAATGCTAACACTGGACTAGGAAAGCACTTGAAATATTTTTAGATACTCTACTGCAACTAAAGAACTACTGAAAAAATACTTTAGTCATGATTCTTGCTACTTTGTGCAATTTTTGTATCTATCACTTTTACTAAAGCATGTGAGAAACCATTAACAACTAATGAGAGAAGGACTTGGGCTTCATATTCATATATGCACTGTAATTAATGCATAAACAAAACCATGTGATTTCAGGTTATATACATATGTATTTACAAATTTAAAATCTTCAGCAATAGATTCATGATTTTGACCCTTTACTACTGCATCCAACCAAACCTTCTTTGCTGGAGAACAGGACAGAACCAATCTTCACAAGACCTGCCCTAATGGCCACAGAAACTGCTAAGGAAATCAATGCCATCTCCCAGACAAAACTGGGCAAGGTTATGTTATCAGCATCACACTCTGTCCCAGCAGAAGTACCATCTACGGTAAATTAGCCTCTGAAGGATTGGTCCCTGCAAAAACACACATGCTTGGAACATGTTTAAAAACATGCATGAAAAAAGAAGAAAATTCAGTATTACATCTAGCAAACTATGCTAGTAAGAAAACACCCCACTAATGTAATGAGAAATTTGTGATGTCACCAAGAAAGTTGCAGCAAAAATAGCCAACAGGATATTTCTAGCATCCTAATCCACTACACTAAGTCAAGCCCTAATCTAAATACTGAATTAAATGTCTTGGGACAGCAGCATTACACTAATAATTCAGAAATTCCCTTATTTAAAATACAAAAGTTACCTTAACCTGAAGCTCCAAACACTTCCAAGTAAGGCAAAACTGGGTTTGCGTTATTTTTGATGTGCAAAAAAATTAGAAGACTGTAAACTATACTTATTTTCTCCAATTTTAACTTGTACTTGATCCTTTAATGTGTTTATTTTCATACCAAAAAAAATCTAATATAATTTTGTGAAAGAAGACTGAACAGTCACTCTTGTATGATGCTGTTAATAAAACCATGCAATGGTTCACTAGACTGACATGAAGAAGAAAGGTAGTTTTAAAATAGTAAAAATATTACAACTTATTATTATGTTGTGTTAATTCACATTTTGGACACTATTAATTCACATTTTAAACACTAAAATTAAGAGACAACATTTTTAGTGGTAGATGATTAATCTGTACATCCCACAGTTACAATGCAGGGGGTTTCACAGAGCTTAAAGTTCGCTTGCAGAAGTGTGCACGTGAATCTTTCTGTGTGGCAATACATATGCATAAGCAATTCAGGTGAAAACAGAGATAACAATCATGGAATTACACTGACAATTTAATGCAGCTTAAAGCATGGTGCTATTATCACCAGGGTCACGGGCTCAATCCGTGTATGGGACATTCACTTAGGAGCTGGACTGGATGATCCTTGCGGGTCCCTTCCAACTCAGAATGTTCTGTGAAAAACTAAAATTGAAGAAGAGTTGGAGGCACTACATAGAACAAAACTGAAAAAACAAAGCTTGAACTAAAGCTGGAATTATCACATCTGTAAAAACACTGCTGCTTTTTAATTGCCCCAGTGAAAATAAAATTTGCATACTTTCACGGAGTACCAGAATACTACTAAGCCTCCAGGAAAGGGAAATGTGAAGGTTCTCTTTTGGGACTTTCTTAGTAGTCCCCTACTCATCTCTCTTCAGGAGAAATGCTCCCTGTGGAGAATTTCAGCTCACGGCAGAGACTGCAAATCAAGACAGCATTTGGACTCCCCCTTCTTTCAGGATATGGAGATTACTGAAACTCCCTGATCAGGTGCTCTGTCTTCTTGCTCTCCATGAAAGAAACACTGCAAGCAGCAGTGTTTCTACTCGAGCAGGGAAGATTAGGACATGCCACAGCAGAGCAGAAGGCTGCACCAAGACTAATAAAGTACGATAATGATAACCAGCCTGTACAGTTGGTATAATTGAGCAATCTTTTAGTCAGACTGCTATCGTCTCCTTACTGGCTTGCACAAGAGGCTTCTATGACAGCATCCATGCAATTTAATCATTCCACTGCTTAAGGCTGAGGTTTTAAATGAAATCTCGGGTGTAAATAGAGATATAAAAAAGTCAGTAAACAGCTTTAAAAAAACCAACAGTCAAACAACAAACACACGTATCACTGACAAACCAAAAAAACAAACCCTCGCCCAGGGGGTGGAAGTGAACTGTCAAATTACTGCAGAAAGCCGTCTCAGAAACACACAAGCAGTCACTGGCAAGAAGCACCGTGCTCGGGGAGAACTCACTAAAAATGACCTCCAGCAACATCCACATAGTCACAGAATCATAGAATTATTTGGATTGGAAAGAATCTTAAAGATCATCTTGTTCCAAGCCCCCTGCCATGGGCAGGGACACCTTCCACTACAACAGGTTGCCCAGAGATCATCCAACCCGGCCTTGAACACCTCCAGAAACGGGGCATCCACAACTTCTCTGGGCAACATGTGAATATCTAATCTAAAGTACCATCTTACAGTCTGAATCCATTCCCCCTTGTCCTGTCATTACATGCCCTTGCAAAAAGTTCCCCTCCAGATTTCTTGTAGGCTCCCTTCAGGTACTGGAAGGCTGCAATAAGGTCAACTCGGTCACAAGTCAAGCCACACCACTGCTTGGACAGCAACATTCCTAAAGGGCCGTGCGCAGCTGTGCGATTGGGGCCAAAGGGCGACAGCACGCAAGTGGAAGCCACGGCAGCGCCCGGCGGTGGGGCAGGAGACCGTGTCAGCCCGCACCTCTGCGGGGGCTCCGCGGCGGACAGGGCCGGGAGCTGAGGAGAACCGAGGGGTGTTCCCTTCCTGGCTGTTTCCCCAGTCCCGGCAGCCCGAACTGCAGAGACCCGCCGTGCCCTCTCTCTGACGCGACAACGGCGCCCGGGCAGAGCCGGGGCGGCGGGGCAGGAGGCGGCGGAACACCGCCCGCGGTGCCGTCCGTCCGCCCTCAGCCCCGGCAGCACAGGGAGCGCCTTACCCGCCCGGCGCCGGACACGCGAGGGCCGCGAACCCCGCGCCACCACAGCCCCACCGCCGCCGCCATCTTCCCCCGCCGCGCTCTGCGCCTGCTCCGCGGGGAGGCGCGGCCGCCGCCGGACGCCACCGGGCGGGCACGGGCACCGGCACCGCCCGGCACCGGCACCGGCAGCCGTGGGGAGCGGGGAACCGGCGAGACCGCCCCACCACACCCCCCCACAGGTGTTGCAAAATATAGGATGTGTAAAAATTTTCCTGAGAAAGGCCATTCTTTGATGTTTGATCGTTGTATACTTTCAAGCCTAATCAACAAGATAGGAGCAAACCAGCTCTAAGGAATGTCCAGGTGAAAGACAAATTATTTGTTGATGGAATTGCCTTGTTAAGGTTTAGGGCTTGACATGTTTCAATGATCTCAGACCTAGAGGGAGATTAACAAAACTTGGGAAGAAGGATGTACCACTGACAGTGGACACAAAGAGTGCAGAATTTATGGGCTACAAGGGCATATGGCAGAATCCCCAAGATAAGGAAAAAACTAATAAAGGCAACACAACAACTTCGCTCAAGTCAGCTCTGACTGGGTAAAAGGTATTTCTGACAGGGCGAGATTGCCCACTGACCCAAAAGAAGAGAACGACTGAGCATATGGACTAAACAGCCTGAGAAGTGAGAGAATCATTAACTAATAGAAGATAGAATCCTAATTAATAACAGAACTAGGTAACTGGTAGCCAATGACCATGAACGCCCTTTTTGCTAAAACATTTAAATAATGAAAAGTTCTGGTTGTCCTTGTGCCGGCTTTGTGTGTTTGTCACCCAACATGCCTTTCTGCATAGAACTGTAAATAAATCAAATGTGGATTGGCTTCTTGAACACCAGGTGAAAGAACCTATTTTGGAGCAACACAGGGGTACCTTCTCACCCACTGCCACCCCCGTGGTACCTCCAGTTCCAGCTGCGAGGGTTGGAACATGCTTGGTTCAGTCTATCTGCTTCACTGGGTTGGAATTTTATTACTGAAAATGATTCACTAAATGATATTTAAAGGATACTAAATAACTACGTTCTTTGGTGGGGGGTTTGGTGTTTTTGTTTGTTTGTTTGCTTCCCTTGTGGTATCTACACCCAGGAATTGCTGTGCCCTTTACTCATTGCATGGCGGCCAGTTCTTGGCATGTGTTTTGGGGGGAGAGGATTTGTTTAAGAAATATGAGAAAAGAGGTTGTTGAGAATATTACCTGTCTGCTAAATAGGAATTCAAATGGAATGGGTAACACAGGGCCTGATTTGAGGTGAAATTGTGCATTCACAGATCACTCCTGCGCAGCAGACAGAGGCTCCATGCTGGCTCCACCACGCACACCAACAGTGGCTGACTGCCGTGAAACAAGGTTTACCAGAAAGATCAAGAGTCCTCATTTCAAATTCAACACTGCTAATGGAGTTCAGAAAAAGCCTAAGTGGTCTGTGAACATCAGACCGTATTCAGCTACGGGAGATTATGTTGAGATAACAAGACACTTGATTTATCTGCGTTGAGCCCAGAGACTGGCTGATGGAAAAAGTAATGACTGACTGATACCCACCCATTTGCACAGCCTTTGTAATAAGGCAAAGAAACGTGCAGAGTCATATCTACTCATAAGAAAGGAGAGGATAAGGGGGTGGAGGAGCAGCATACTAGCTGTAAGAACCTACAGATTTAATAAAGCTGCAGGTTTTCCAGGAAGGACACCATACTTGATGAATCTATGCAGTTACAAAACTAGGCATGAAAGACAACAAATCTATCAGTGGGTCTATACTATCAACTTTTGAATTTAGAATTCCAGGCAAACTGCTTACACACTGCTGTGGTAGTTCAGAGGAAGCAGAATTTAAATCCTACAGCTTAGTCATCATTGCCCTGTATAAAAATGACCAAACAGCCATTTTCTCTACATGTTCAACATTTAGGAAAAAAAAAAATGGTTGATGCTTTCTTGGTACAGTAAGCTCCAGAGTAGGTAACATCTTCATAAGTTCTGCACACCGTCTGGCAGGCATTGAAACAATAGTGTCACACTGCTGGGCAATAGTTGCCACGTTTATCATTAAAGTAGCACGTGGAGTATCTGGTAGGTGTTAAAGAGTTGCTCCAAGATTTATATAGTAACATTCCATTACAATAACTTAATTCAAACACACAGAGTCTCAAGGGATCTGTAATCACTTAACACAAAAACAAAACAAAACACAACAACAACAAACAAAGAACCCCAGGAAATAACCACCAAAAAAAAAAAAAAAAAAAAAAAAAAAAGAAAGTTGGAGAAACAGAGTGAATATTGTTCAAGAGAAGCTTTTAAAATGCCAAATACTACAGAATTTAGAAAGCTTCACTGGAACTATGCAACAAGAGGAAACAAAGTACAAACTACACATTGGAAAATACAAATGGGCTAAACAGCTACCTCTGAAACAATCATTATATTTCTATGGTGAGAGTGAACAAGGTGATATGACTGAACTAAATTTCAGAAAATGTTTTCTAGCAGCTTTCATTTATGAGGTGCAATTCCTATCCTATACTTGTTACTTTTTAGTAATATGAAGAAAATGGTCTCCAAGATTGGGATGTGGACAAATTTTTAAAACTGCAATAACACCTTAATGCCATACAATCTAAAAATACTACTGAAGGCAGACTACCCACATCTTACTGATACCCACCCATTTGCACAGGAAAATAATGGGCTTAATAGGCTATTACTCCACTTTACAAAATCCCACTTCAGTTTGGGTGGTGCATATTTACAAGCTTAGGGGGAGTTTAAAAACAGCCTAACTGAAATATTGAAGTGTCCGGTCTCTAGTTCAAGGTATGTCAGGAGGTTTAAAGTGCAGGAAATATCTGGAGTTTTTTAAAAAAATCTTCCGGGATAACATGAGAAATTATAAGACTGTAAATGTAATATCTGTGGGGGAAAAAGTAATTAAAAAATGAAACACCTAGAAAAGGTGAAAAGATCTGAAAGTGTCTGCTTAGAGCTAGTCTTCTGAAAAGGTAATAATGTCTTAATCATCTCTTATGGAAATGCCTAAGAGATAATGAATATATAAGAGCTGGCAGGTATAATTTGACTTTCAAGGATTTAGCCAGGTGGCATAGCATAGAGCTCAGCCTGAGTCCTCATCATAAACTTGCATGCTGATGCTGTTTCTGCCACTCAAACTACTTTGTCAAAAGAAACACACAGCACCTGATGATAAAATTTAAAAATACTCCAAGAGAGTTTTGATACAAGAGATTACTAAGACAAAACAAAAAATCCTAGGTCAGGAATAAAACATGAACATAACGCACATGTAAATTTCTGTTAAGAGCAAAAGTTTAGTGACAGAACACCTTGATATTTTGTTTAGATACTGTTACTGTTCTGATAATCTCTAAGTTTTGGACTCTGATGAATCATTTATTTCTGAACTGAAAAAGGGAACAAGTAGAAAACCCACAAGTATTAGAGAACAGACACCTAGGTCAGTCAGGATCAGAGAGACAGCAAGTCACTCTCACAAAGTCTAGAAGGTAAATGAATGGTAAACCACAATTCTAGAAAAATAAAATAAAATTGGATGAATGCAAGAAAATTTATAATGTAAACATTAAAAAGAAGTTTATATGATTCATACAGTTTCGTATTATTATGATTTGTCGTGTGAGTTGATCACATGAGTCAAGCCAATAGGATAAATAAGACAGAATAATGACAACAATACAGAGAATATTTAAGTACAGTTATATAAAATAAAGAAATAGTCTAATTTAAGATACACTGTATACTTCTGGTCACCTTAGCTCAAAACTGAAATGACAAAATTATGAGGGACTAAAAAAAAAGAAGCAAAGAAGATAGATAATAGAAGAGATTAAGGAGATTGACCATTTTTCTTAGAAGCATAGGGAGGAAAATATAAAAAGATATCTAAGTGAACGTTTACGGAAGTCATAGAACACACGGAAATTAAACAGATTATGATCCTACAGAAAGTACATTTCTGGCAGCTCGTATTTACATTTCTGTATGTTTTAGATTAGTATTTTCTATTAGAAAAAAGTTATCCTGAGTTTCTCCAGCCCATTTCAACTCCACAGGTTTTTTGATGCTAAAACTTCTTAACTGTGGACATAACTCCAAAAGATTTCACTATTTTGTAAAGTTAGGGGGCAAACAATTACCAATATTCATTCCTTGAGAATAAGCCCACTGCCTGGTAGGAAGAAATTTGCTCTCCAGCTGTGGCTGATGTGATCATGGACATCAGGAATGCTTCCTCTGAGCTGCCTAGCACAAGCAGAAATGGGTATTTTGAGCCATACCTCAGATGTGTGTGAATGCAGTCACACACGTATGGCCTCCCCATACCTGTCGTCTGCTGTTCCTTTCCAGAAAACTCAGCATAAGACAAGTCTCTGGTAAGCTGCTGAATAGCCTTCGAACTCCCAGTGTTTTTTCATTTATTTAAAATTCTATTTATTTCTTCCTTGTACCCAGAAGTCACTTCCTGTTAAGAGATGAACGTCTAGAACATCTCCTGTTCCATATGCAATGCATTTTGTTAGGCATATTAGCGCACTGAGAAGGGCAGCACAGAGGGACAGGAGTCCCCAGCTGCCCCCGGGGTCGGAGATGCCACCCCCGACCCACACTGACACGGGGCGGAGGGGACGGGCTGGGACAGGGGCACATGGGTGAGCCACGGCAGCGCGCCCGGCCCCGGCCCGGCGCGGCCCCGCCTCAGCCCCGGCCCCGCCCCGGCCCCGCCCCGGCCCCGCCTCAGCCCCGGCCCCGCCTCGGCCCCGCCTCGGCCCCGCCTCGGCCCCGCCTCAGCCCCCCCCCGGCCCCGCCTCGGCCCCGCCCCGGCCCCGCCTCGGCCACTCTCGGCTCCGCCCCGGCCCCGCCCCGGCCCCGCTTCGGCCCCGCCCCGGCCCCGCCCCGGCCCCGCCCCGGCCCCCCCGGCCCCGCCTCGGCCCCGCCCCGCCCCGCGCACGCGCGCCGATCCACCGCTCCAGAGGTTGCGCGAGGCCAGTAGGCGGCGCCCTCCGCCGCGTCCCTCCCCTTAGCCCGGCCCGGCGCGCGTTATCGCGGCGGCAGCGGCTCCCGGGATTTTCTCTCCCTGGCCCGGCCTCGTCCCGGCTCGCCGGGGGGTGCCGGGCGGAGCTCCAGGATGTGGAAACTGGTACCCGCCTCGGGAACAGGTGAGGCAGCGCCAGATGCCGCCGCCGCTCCGGCGGGCTAGGCCCGGGCACCGCGGGCCTCTTCCCCGCCCCGACCGGCGCCTGCGCGGCTCCCCGGGTGTGCCGGCGTGTTGGCTTCCACAGGGCTGGCTCCAGCCGGGCTTGCGTGTCCGTGCTGCTTCGGGCCAGTGGTGATCTAAGTCCTCGTTGCCCTGGGCATTCGTCCACGGCGAATCGTCCGTATTTCCCTGGAGCACTGCAGACCGCAGCGCCTGTTAAATCTAGTTGGGCTTTTCGAACCTGTGTGGGATGTCTTAGGGTGCTGCAGGTTACAGAGTCCTGCATTGTAATACCTGGAGAGTTGAGCTCTGAGGCAGCAGTCAGTCTCAGAAACGATGTTTAGCTATTGTACTGATGTTTCAAAGACTTAACTGTTGAGCTTCGTGGTGTTTCTTGGGTGCAGAGTTTTGAAACTAAGTCGCCCCTATACTTCACGTTTCCTTGTTCATATGAGCTTTAGTAATAGGTATCATATAATACATACATTTTTTCCTAAGTATTTATAAGGACACAAAACAACTGCGTCCACTCTGTATTTCCTAGTTCACTGGGAGGAAATTTTGGATGTTTATTTCCTGGTGGCAACAACACCTAATCTTGTTGAAATGAACTGACTTACTGCCTGGAGAGCTCTTGAATGAATCAAAACACTCGTCATTCTATTCAGAATGATCATTTCTGCACAGTTCATATTTGGAAAGTTATTTGCCCAGGGTTGATAACTGGAATTTATCTGTATGTACTCACTTTCATCAAGAAACATTTTTGTTTCTGTTGACCAGTGGTAGCACACCTTTGGGAGGGAGTCAAGCCATTCACTGGGAAGCTACCATGGAGTCCAGGTGACAGGTACAAAGCGTAAGCTAAAGCATAAAGATTGGTCAGAAGCTGAACTTACTAAGTATCAATTTGATTTACATGCATATTTCTTTACATTCATTAGGAGGACATTTTCCTCTGAACCTCTTAATCTGTTATGTGAATAAATAATATAACCTCAAAAAATTATGTACCCTTGCAAAGGTGTTTTAGAAAACCTGTCTTACATTGTGTTGTGGTTTTTTTTTCTTCCAAATGTCACACTTAATCTTCAAGAAAGTATTGGTAAAAATATATTGTCCTTGAAGAAAGTGCGATGCCACTTTTGAAACTGCTTTATTTATGGTAAAATCTATCCTTTTATAGTGGACAGAGCAAGGGAGCAAGAAAGAAAGAGGTTTTCTCTATAAGGTAAATGCATAATTTTAATCAGCCTAATCAGCATCACAGAATTCAGTCACAGAATATTCTGAGTTCGAAGGGACCCACAAGGATCACTGAGTCCAGCTCTTAAGTGAATGGCACAGATGGGGATAAAACCTACAACCTTGGCATTATTAGCACCATGCTGTGAGCATAAATGATGCATGGCAAAGCTAAGACTCAGATGTGCTACTCACTTCTCAGTGTCTCTCCTATGTGCTTCAGGTATTTCGGTGTTTTTTGTAAATTGATATTTTTCTGGTTTTTGTTTATTTTCAGGAGAGCCATATCGGCTTTTAAGTGGCGTAGAATATGTTGTTGGACGCAAAAACTGCGCAATTTTAATTCAGGATGATCAGTCTATCAGTCGAAGTCATGCAGTTCTGACCGTAAGTCAGCCTGAAACAAGTCCTGTAAGTAGCCACCATTTTACTGCATTATCAGTGCACTGTGGGGATAATTCAGGCTGCTGTGACCATGCATACTCTCATTTTGCTCTTACCAGTTTTATGCTTGGAGTAGAACCGTTGATAACCTGTCTTTTTTTTAAATCTTGAAGTTTATTTCATTTCCTTTACGTTTGTTTGCTTTTGTTGAGGAATTTAGAGGCATAATTTTAGTGGTCCAAGCTTTATTTTATCCCAGAGTGAAGATTCACTGCGAATTTGTATTAAAATAATCACTGCAGGAAAATTATGCAATTGAGTTTTATTACATAGGCTACTTTTAGGTTCTGGGAAGTGCTTCAGTTGTTTTACTGCAGACTTAGTTTCTGTTTCATTTCACATCACTAATTCTCTATATGCTTAGGACACAGAAAAGTGTACCAAGGAGAATTAACAATCAGCAATTTATTGTTATGACATTTATGGATGTTTTGAAGCCAGTTGGCAGAAATTTCATTTATGTAACCTTCTATAGTATGTAAAATAAAATATGTAAAATGTATTTTTTCCTTTAATACTGCAAATATTGAGTGAGTCCAGTGGAGGGCTATGAAGATGATAAGGAGACTGGAGCACCTCAGTTGTGAGGAAAGCCTGAGGGATCTGGGCCTGCTAGGCCTCGAGAAGAGATGAATGAGAGGGGACCTCATCAATGTCTGTCAGTATCTGAAGGGAGGGTGTCAAGAGGATGGAGCCAGGCTCTTGTCAGTGGTGCCAAGCAATAGGACAAGAGGCAATGACAGAAACTGGAACACAGAAAGTTCCACCTGAACATGAGTAAGAACTTTACTGTGAGGGTAACTGAGTGTGTTGGTTTTGCATGGCCTGGTTTTTGGTAGCAGTGGAGCCACAGAGGTCGCTTCTGTTAGAAGCTGCTGGAAGCTTCCACTATGTCTGGTAGAGCCAATCCCTGATGGCTCTGAAGATGGACATGCTACTGGCCAAGGCTGGGCCAATTAGAGAGTTTGGTAACGCCTCTGTGATAGCATATTTAAGAAGAAAATCAAAACAAAGGGGGCACAGTTTTTCTAGCCAGGGAAGAGGAGGAGGTGAGAACATGTGAGGGAAACAACATGGAGACACCAAGGTCAGTGAAGAAGGAGGGAGAGGAGGTGCTCCAGATGCCAGAGCCAAGATTCCTCTACAGGCTGTGGTGAGGACCATGGTGCAGCAGCTGTGTCCCTGCAGCCCATGGGTGCACGGGGCTGCAGAGATCCACCTGCAGCCCGTGGGGGAGGTGCCCGTGCCAGAGCGGGTGGATGCCTGGAGGAGGCTGTGGTCCAGTGGGAGACCCGGTGGAGAGAGAGGGCCCTGCTTCCAGGCTGGAGCAGCCTGTCCTTGGAGGACTGCACCCTGTGGAAAGAGAGACCCACAGTGCAGCAGTGTTTGGAGGACTGTTGCCTGTGGAGGTAATTCACATTGCAGCAGTTTTGGGAGGACTGCTGCTCATGAGGTTGGAGCCCTGCCAGAGAAGTTAGTGTAGAGCTGTCTCTGGTGGGAGGGACCCCACTGGTCTCACATGGGGAAGGACTCCTTTCCCTGAGCAGTGAAAGTAAACCTAGGATGGCGAACTGACCCAAACCCCCATGCCCTGTCTCCCTGTACTGGTGGTGGGAAGGAGGGAGGGGTTAGGGGAAGAAAAGGTGTTTTAAGGGCTTATTTTACTTCTCATTATCCTCCTCTGATTTTGTTAGTAATAAATTTACTTTGTACCTTTAAGCTGAGCCTGTTTTGCCCTTGGAGTGTTTTATCCCAGTCCTTATCTCAGCTCATGAACCCTTTGTTAATTTTTTTTTGCTCCTCTGCCCAGCTGTGGCAGGGGAGGGTGAGTGAGCGACTTCCATGGGTGCCTGTCATTAGGCCAGTGTAAAACCACGACACTCAGCATTGGAACAGATTGCCCAGAGAGGTTGTGGATTCTCTATCTCTAGAGATACTCCAAAGGAGCCTGGAGGCCATCCTGAGTAATGTGTTGTAAGGAAACCTGCTTCAACAGGCAGGTTGGATTAGATCACTCCAGTGGTCCCTTCCAACCTTATCCATTCTGTGAAATAGCATGTAACTGCATGGCACAATTTCATAAAAACAAACTAACAGTGTTCTCACTGGCTTGTGAACTGCTTTGGAAATCAGTGTCTAACCAGAGATGCTGGTGTCTCCATGTCCTGCAATTTGGGGTAGACTAGCATTCCTCATGGAAGGAAATGCGAAAAACTGCTCTCAGGTGACTTTAGGCTTTTACTTACCATTCAGCCCAAAGCCCAGGATAGGGCTGAGTGGTAGGTAAAAACATAAATAATAAATCTCAGAGCCTTGCTAAATCGCTCTAGCTCAGGCTTTGGGCCAATGAAGGGCTGCCATGCACGGTCTCCAGAAAGACAAAGTGTAATCTCCAAAAAGACCAAGTGTAAGAAGCACAAAAGTTCTAAAGCTAAAAACATGTGTATTTTTCTCTCATTTCTTTACAGTGAAAAGCAGAAGATGAATAATTACATATAGAAAGCCTCATTGTCCAAAGTCTTTATTTAAGATGGTATTTTGTGGGCTGCTTCTTATTTATCTATCGCTTTGATCCACAGTGATAGTAACTTGTTTCTGATGAAGCTATCTCATTCTGATAAACTATAATGGCTTATTTATGTTTATTTTCAGAGTCAGTCTCTCTCAGTACCTATATTAACAGTAAGAGATACATCTAAGTATGGTACCTTTGTTAACGGATCAAACCTCAATGGTACTTCAAAGTCTTTGCAGTCTGGTGACAGAATCAACTTTGGAGTTTTTGAGAGCAAGTTTAGGTAAGTGCTTTGATTATAAAATACCAAGTAAAAAAATGGGCTTTTTAGAAGAGTATTTTAGCACATCATTCAACTTTGCAAGTGATACAGCAATGATGAAATTTTAGAAAGCAAAGGAGGTGACTAGTATTTTGCCTGTGTTCCACACCTGCTTCTGAAATAGTTTTTCCATTTTATTTTTATATAATTTGTTTTGACACTGGGAGGTTAAAATTGTAGTTAGAAAAGCAGTGGCATTTTAGAAGATAATGTGTCATGTACAGTGAGTATTTCCAGGCTCTCTTTAGGCAAAAAACAAAGTCCTACACCAGATGAGAAGAAGGGAGAAAGGTTTAGAGTCTGTCTCAGCCCTTGTTAGCTGTTTGTAATGTAATGAGAAAAGAACTGACATTGCAGGAGAATGTGAACCCAACCTGCTATTTTTTTCCAAATTTAACATGGTAGCCAGTGCTGTCTGCTTATTTTTGGGAAGCAGTTCTGGAAATGAAGTGACAGATAAATAGAAAAAGTCTAATGACCATTAAAATCAATGTTAAAGTAACCAGAAGGTGACTTTGTGCCTTAAAATTTTATTCAGTTTGATCACTGCTTCTGGTATTATTTATTGTTATAAAAAGCTTGGCATTCTCTTCCAATTACTACAAAACTATTTTTTAATATTTTAGGTAAACATACTGAAATATGATACAGGCATCATACCACGAGACCAGATACATCGTGACTGTTGTACTAGGAAGTCTACAAAGTAGAAAGAAATTTAAATATTCTAAAAATGAAATAATGGAATTTGATATGTTTTGAATTTGATGTGGAAGATCTAAAATATATGTAAAGCTTATGGGCAGGGATAATGGCAATGTTAGGAAATGTTACTTGAAATTGCATTCTATGACATGTATATTTTAAGTACTAATCTGTTGCTGAACTGTCCTGTTGAGCATACTTTTGCTTTTGGGGACACACACTCAAATTTCTTTTGATATTCCTAGACCTTGTGCTATTGAAGTGCTAATTCTGTGTGAAGTCTGTAAAAGACCCACAAGTCCATAGAAATATTTCAGACATCAGGTCAAATTGTCATTAATTTTTCTGAATAAAAATTAGTATTTTCTTTCTTCAGGAAAATTTAAATCAGGAAGATTTTACTTTAATCTAGATTAGAGTATGGGTCTTTTTATTTTTTTTCCTTCAGATTTCCCTGAGATAAAAATGTGATAGTTAAGTCGGCTCTGTTCATCACAATGATTGGTTGAATTAACTTAAGCAGTTCTCTTTTACTTGTTCTTTGCAGAGTGGAATATGAACCTCTGGTTGTCTGCTCCTCATGTTTAGATGTAGCTCAGAAAACTGCTTTAAATCAAGCCATCCATCAGCTTGGAGGTCTTATAGTGAATGAATGGACAAAAGAATGTACCCACCTTGTAATGGTATCAGTAAAAGTTACTGTTAAGGTATGTTGAGAGTTTTCCCACTAATGCCAATTAAATTCTAGACCTGTTCAAGTTTTTTCTCTACAAAATGGTGGTAAACTCTTCTTTTTCCAAGTTCAGAAGATGTGTGTGTCAATGGGAAGTTGAAGGGCAAGAAAACAAAAAAAACAGTTTTGAAGACTTAGTGATTTTCATCAGTTGCCTTCTACGTTTTCATAACTTTAGTCAAGACACCAATTAAAAGCTAGGCTGTTAGAAGCAAAACAATCCCAGAAGCAAAAATAAACTATTGTGCATTTGTTTGTGACATTTTCCACATCTCAGATCTTAAAAAGCTAATGTCAGTTGAACCATATTCTATCTGAACTTTTTCCATGCAGTAAATTTGTATTTTCTGGTTTTTCAGACTATATGTGCTTTGATTTGTGCTCGACCAATTATAAAACCAGAGTTTTTTTCTGAATTAATCAGAGCTATTCAGTCCAGGCAACAGTTGCCAAATCATGGAAGGTAAGTTGCCAAATGATCATATTTACTGTGTTGCAGATGAAATTTATGGGAGTTAGATGATAAATAACTGCACATTTATCTGATAATTTTTGTCATAATATGTGATTCACAGTAATTTTATTTGTGGAGAAATGCTTAATATGATTGACATTTTAATATTCTAGCAGTTTTATTGTTCTCATCCCTAGAATTATAAAATGAGCTCTTGGAATTGACTATATGCTTAGAGATGTTACTGTCTCTAAAAAGGAACTTGTTTTGTTAGTATTTAAATGTTGCTTCAAACACTTCCGGGAACTGATACATAAAAATAAAGAAATTACACTTTTATAAAAGAAATTGTATCAAGTTTATTTCATTAAGCAGATGTATTTTCCCAGAGTGCAGTTATTTACTGAGTTACTGTAAACTTTGATCAGACAGAGTTAGCCTGACCCTCGAATTCCCTGAAATAGAAGAGGTTTTTAATTATCTGTTAAGAGATGAAGCGATACTAATATGCATTAGAATAAATAGAATATTAGAATAAAATATTTATTGTTTTCATGGTTAAATTAACTTCAAAAGGGAATTCTTAATTTGGAATCAGTAAATACTGCAGAATAGCTCTTCTGGTTATTTTCTTGATGTAAGAAAGTGTGAAATAGTCTGAATATTGTATGTGACAGTTTCATCTGAGCCCATATTACTACTCATTTTACCTTGAAAAGGAGACAGTGGTGTTTTGCTTGGGGATTGTGGTTGTTGGTTTTTTATTGTACGAACACATGATTTATGCAGGTAAGAAATTTCTGCTGTGTATATACATTCATATGTGCATAAATATGCATATATGTTAGGAAATGGCAATTTATTTTCTTTAGTGAGTATGGTGGTAGCCATAGGTAGAGTAGTTTGAAGACTGAGGCTGGGTGGATACTAAACAAACTGCTGGTGCACATGTGGAAATAGAAACAAAACTGGAGAGGATTCACAGTGAGCTGTGCTTATTATGTGGTAAAACATATTTCACAGAATGTGACACTACCTTGTTAGAAGAATACAGATGCCAATCTGGAGCAATTGGAAGGAAATACTCCTTAGTTTCTAGATGCTACTTTACATTAGCAGGGTTTATGTAATATGTCAAATCAGTCATCTGTGAGTGGCTTAAAACTCATTTGTTCTTCATTTTTGGAAGAAAGGGAGAATCTGAATTAATTGTAACTTTCCCTTCTACTTCTGCATTGTTTTCTAAGGATGTAAGAAAACTAAACAAACTGTTTAGTACTCTCTGAAATACTTTCCTGGGAGATTTTTTTTCTTTTGTAGAGCAGATCATACAAGCCATCAAAAGCTAGTGATTGGTTGTGCAACTTGAAATTTGTTTGGTTGAATATTACCTGATGGTAATGCTGCTGTTCCTGTCTGTTACAGGAACGAGTAAACTGTGTCTTTGTCTCTTGAAACCAGGGCGTGTCCATTTAATACAGAAGTGATAATACAATTGAGCTTTTAAATTCTCCCTAAAAAAGAAGCAGATGGGTATGTTTACATTTCTGAAATATTTTTGCTAACTTTCAAGATCCTGAGAGGAGCTGAACCGGCTAAAAGTTAGTGACACTAGCAGTATATACATTATGTAGCTTTCAAAGAGAGTTCTGCATCAAGCTAGATGAAACAGCTGATGTAATACACAGATCTATGTTTAAAACAATTGGTGTATTTTAAATAGGTCATGTTTTATGAGATGTAGCTTGTGGGAAGATACTGAAAATTTACTTATCAGCTGTTTTCATTAAATTTCAAAAAATACTTCTAATTTTGATAGGGAATCTCTATATTGTGCATTGTAGCTAGAGCTGACCTGAGCTGGTATATCCACAGGGCCCCGGACAGCTTGGAGCAATACTAGTTTGGGTGTGAAATAGGAAAAGTATGTTGAGATGGCAATACTGGGTGACACTATTAATTAAATCTTTACTATTACTGTAGAGCTCGTCCCTCCCAAAAAATCTAGGGAAACATTGTCTTAAAGTTCAAAAGAAAAAAACAATTAAAGTATCTTTTTTGTTTATAGTAAGATTTCATGTAATTGCAAACCTGCAGTTCCCATGTGAATGTGGAATTTTTTACGGTGTTACCCCAGTCCTCTGGTACTCTCTGACAACCTATGCGAGGAAGAACAGTAACTGAAGATTTCACAAACGGCTGCATAAGTGCTGTCCTGTATGAAATAACGTGTTTTATTACTGCAGTCCAGTGTCAATAGTGCAGGGCTTTGAAAAACAAGAAAAGTAACAGAGTTTTTAACAGAAATTCACCAAGAATCAAAATCTATTCACTGAGAGATTCAAGGTTGTAGAGGATCTTTTCTGGATGATAGTGTTACTATTAACAGCTTATGAGGCCAGAATATGAGGAGCACTTCAGAATCCTGACTGAAAAAGACCATTGCCTTTTGAGCTTAGATCAGCGTTGGATAAGAGTTTATAATTAAAATCAAAGGTTGATGTTTTGGGGTATTATTTGGAGACAATCATCAGTTAAAGTTGTTTTCTGAAATTGAAAAATGGAGCTTTTAAAATATATTTATAAAGAAACTATACTCCAGTTTCAAAGTAGTGAAAACTGCTGTTTTTCTGTTTTTACTCATCCTTTCATCTTTAGCAATGACTTTGTCCCTTGTATTTATCTTAGGTTAATCACTGTCTATAGGATCTGGTATCAGAAGTCTTCTGGCTTAATAACTAAAATCTGAATTGCCCTATTTCTACCTTAAGTTACTAAGCTTTATCATTTCTATTCAATTTCAGTGCAACAATATTTTTGTAAACAGCTTTGAACAAGCTGCTGAAACTGATCAAATACTCGTCTTTCAAAATCTGGTGGATTTAGGTTGCTTAATTTTCATTGTGTACATAAAGCTTCAAGAACTGATTGTGAAGAAGACATAAGAACGAAGATTACTGAAAAGCCTGTAACTATATAGCACATTTTAGCCTATCATAATTGAATTGGGTATTTGGATGAAGGAGAAAATTTATGTGCTTATTCTTGTGTTCAGTTTGAAATATATGAATGTTCGCAGTGTTTGAGGAATGTCTTTTTATTTACAGATACTCGATTTTTTTTTTCCCAGAACTTCAGTATTTCAGCATTTCATGGAATATGTTTCTTGCTTAGAATCTGCCAATCTTTGCTGTTAAACTGAATTTCATTGGTGTGTTTCAGCATCTTTTTTTTTTCCTGCATAGTAGTATGAGAAGGATGTATAATCAGCAGTCAAAATAAAGATAAGTAGTTCTGTGATCAGCCAAACTATGTACATAAACAGTTATTTGGGCACAGATATGGTATAGTTTGGTTAAAATTGACCTATAGTTTCCCTCCTTCCTGATATGTGCCTTCCCCTTGCTCTGTCAGAACTGCTGTGGTAGGGAATATGTGGCTCAACGATCCTGTAAGTATCTTGAAATTATCAGTTAGATGCATATCCTGACTCTAGAGGCTTTGCATGCTCTGGGCATGCCATCATTAACTGCAGCTGTGGTCACAGGCTGTGACAAAATTTAGAGCTTCAGGATAGAATTTGATTTTTGCCTAAAATGTTTCCCAGCTAAACTCCTTCTCATTTTGCCTGTATTGGACAAAGCAGTAGAGAATCTGCATGATTAATCCCTTCAGTTCTCTATCCCACCAGCAAGCGTACTTGTCTGCTGTCATACTATAGGCTGTTCTCAAGTGTGGCGTTACACAATTTCTTGACACAGTAGAAGAGAATGAGGGGTGACTGCTCTCACCACGTGGAGGGTAGAGGAAGCAAGATGACTAATTTTGTGTGGAGTTTTACTGTTATCTGGAGTAAGTGCAAAATGAGGTGGCAGTCTCATTTGTCAGTATTGTTTGTAAGAATGTGGCTATGTGTACAGCAGTTTGGTTGAATACATTCCTAAAAGTGTTTTCAAAGTTACTGAAGTCTTGGTCTTATCTTCGATGTTGAGAAATTAGGGGCTCTGTTTCTTCTTAATAATCTCTTGAAAATTATTTCTGTAAGTAGTTTTAAGAGAGAAACACAGTATTTTAACTTCGGAACTTTAAACCAGAAAGGACTATGAGTCAGTACTGATAAGTGAATGTGAATTTTGTAACTTTCATTTTCTGTTCTTGCAGCTTTTATCCTCCAGTTGATGAGCCTTCCATTGGCACTGAAAACCTGGATTTATCTGAGCGTCATGAAAGGAAAAAAATATTCAGTGGAAAAACTTTCGTATTTCTAACCGCCAAGCAGGTAATCAGGCTTTACATTGCAAAAATATTGCAGGGCTAGCTAAGCACAGATTTGTTCACTCTGAAATCATACTCATTCTGGGTTCATCAGGAAAGAAGGATTTCTGTGTATTTATCCTACAGTACAGTGGCCTAAGCAAGATAAAATATAGAGGAGAAACAGAACACATTACATCTGCAGTAATGCCTCAGTGAGAAGCCCTGTGCTGATAGTTCTGTATTCTGATACTTCTAAACTGACTGCATTCTAAGATTTTTGTTTTTATTTGCATTCTTTTTTTAGCACAAGAAACTGGGTCCGGCAGTTATTCTTGGAGGAGGAGAAGTAAAGTTGATGACAGAAGGAAGAAAAGAAATGCCTTTACTACTTTCTCCTGAAGTTTGTGTAGTTGATGTGGGTTTGACAAACTCTCAGATCTCAGGATCTGACTCTCTGAGAAACTGGACTGATTCCATTCTGACTATCTTGGAAAGGTACAGCATTGTTCTCTTGTACAGCAGTGCAGTAATTTCAGAACTGTTACAGAGACTTGGTCGTGGTATTTGCGTACATATTTAAGCAGGAGACTGATTATAAAGAGGACATTTTTTCATTGTTCTAAGTAGTTAGCAGAGTAACTAAAACTTCCTGAAGTGGGAAAGAAAGGAGTTGGCAGTTCGTGAGGATTTGATGGAATTTCTGTTTTCTTTTCTTTTTATTATTTTTTTGTAGAACTCAGTTCTACAAAAATTCATTGTAATGAAACTGCTTTAAAAATTACAGACAGCAAGTAGTTTCTCTTCTACTATTTAAAATAAGTTAAAATTAATATATTATAAGAATGCAAAATATATCATTTATGATATTGCTTTAAATATATGTATTTCATCAAAAAGAGATGAGATGGCACCTTGAGGTCATGTGGTTCATTGTTATGTAATTATTTGTATACAGTGTTTTTGAAGAACAGCTTCTGTATAATGAAAATTAGTTTTTGTTTTGATGATAAGTTTTGTTTGAGAGGGCAGACTGCATATATTATAGATGTTAGGATTATCATGATGCCATTTTATTAAAACAGTGAAACAAAATCTCAATCCTTAACACATAAACCTAGTTCCCCTCAATTTTCCTTCTGGGTAGAGAAGATGGTACTCAATCTCTCCTCATGGCTGTAGTACAGAAGATGGGGGGTGGTGGGCAGGGTGCATGACTTGTAAGAAATGGTCTCAAGTCTCTTTTCACACATTTTTGAATTAGAGGTAGAGTATAATTGGTTAAATTCCTAAAAATCTGGAAAGAAGAGTGTATTGGCCAGATTACTGGAGCTAGACAGTGGCTACAGCAGCAGGAAACATGGGAGTTCATACATGTAGAACATGGCTATAATGAAGGATAATTGTGCTGACTTACTGTATTGGGAAAAACTGTAGTGTAGGCTGATTTTTTTTTTTGGAGGAGGAATGGACAGTTTTGTACTATGCCATACCTGTGCCCATGTGCCTATTTGTCTTTGAATCTGTACTGAAAAACTTTTTTGTTTTAATTTTTATATTGACAGCAAGAATCTTAGGGCTGTTCCAGAGGCAGAAATTGGATTGGCAGTTATCTTCATGTCTACGGAAAAATACTGCAACCCTCAAAAGCAGCCTGCTTCCAAAGGTAATTAGAAGAAGGGTAGTAATAAATTAACAGCCTCAAAGAGGCAGTATTTCTTTTTGTGTAGGAGCATCAATTACTAACGTTAAAGTTGTTCTGTTTTGCAAGACCACTAAAAAAGAGTGACATTCTATGAAAAATGTATAGGACTCCAAAGAGGTAATTGGTCTTTAATGGTCTTGCAGTAAATTGCAATGAAGATTATATGACTCCTAGATGTAAATAAAAAAGTAGATCTAAAACTAGCCTAAAAGGCAGACACATAGAACAGTGACCTTGAAAGGAAAGGTACTTGAAAAACATCTGAAGTTCATATTTTTAGTGACCACTGAATTCATATGTATGTGGTAGTTTGAATTCCATGCTATTCTGTCTTTTCATAAAAGACTGGGGTAATAGGGAAGTAAAAGGTGAAAGTTAGAAATCAAGAGAATAAGAATGGAATTAATTTATTAAGGCTTGCTTTTTTTTCTTTTTTTCCTTCTGCACAAAACAGAATTTGCTTTAGGAAAATACAATTACCTCCCACACAGTTCAAAACTAAAAATAATCTTTCCATAAGAAGTTAAGGCAATGAGACATGATTGCTGCATTTGCTGAAGTAGTAGTTTGGGGGTGGACATTCCAAGTCTTGACTTGAAGCTTATATTTGCTAATGCAGTAGTAATAAAAGTCAGACAGACATTTTGAGAGACAGAAAAAGGTTTTTGTCTAATTCTCTTTTCATGCCTCTTCATGTTGTTCTATATTTTGTTGCTATAAAATTTTCAGAATTATGTTTTATAGATTGTTTTTGTTCTACAAAATGTTGTATCAGGTAGAAAATCCTACCGTTATTTTAAAAAGCAAAGGAAAAAACCCATAAGTTTGTCTTTATATGTAGGACTATTACTTACTTAAAAATATATTTTGAACAGAGAAACACATACACGCAGTACTTCCAGAGACCTGAAAAATATTTTGGTTGACTGATATTCTTGTATGAATAACTTGCGTATGATCTATTGCCTGTCCAATTAGTTTAGAAAATATCACAATATTAGTTGTCAGATTAAGTTTTAAGATTCTGATCCTTCAGACACTGCATGAATCAGAAATGCTGATTCTTATTTCCAGTCTGAACGATTCAGTTGGATAAAAGTTGTCTGAAATTGCGTAAACAGACTGTATATCAGACTTTTAAAGGGAGCTGTGTTTACAGTTGAAAAAACTCGTATCCCAGATACAATAATCACATTAGAGATCATAAAAGAGTAAGTAAAAGGAATTTTGTGCTCTGACAGTTTTGCATAAACTATATATCGCAGGATATATATTTTATTTTTTGCATGAAATGTATACCACATGATTTTTTAAGTACATTTTGTATATACTGATATATGATTTCCCTTTATGCTTCATTTTTATTTAAGCATAATTCCATTACTTAATCAGTGGAATATTTAGTTAAATCTGAATTACAGAATATGGTCCTTTAGAACTATTTTTTCAGGTTTTTTTTTTAATTAATAAATCTGCTTATTTTTAAATTAAAATTGCTTTAAGACCATTTTACAAAGATCTCACCTGATCAGGTAGTAATGTGTGATATCACGTGCAAAGAAACACAGCTTTGACATTAACCTTCTAATTCTTCTCTTGTGTTGGTCTTGCAGCTGTATCTGAAAGTTTTCCTGCATCAGCCGTTGTAGGCCAAACCATTTCCCACAGTTTGGCTGTGGATGAAACCATAATGCCAACTGCTGCAGATAGCAGCACATTTTACATAGCTGATACAGAAGAGCAGACATGGTAAAGTATTCATAGAAATTTCTAAGCTAATACTTGCAAATAAAACAATCTTTTGTGGCAGAGGAACTGTATCATTGCCATGGGCAAAGATATACAGTGTTAAAAATGGCATTTACTAAATTGTTGTCACTTGTCTGCAGTGACATAATTTTTGCTTTTGAGTGCTAGATTACAGAAACCATCCCATAGGACTTCGATGACTCTTTCAAATGCAAATGTAGATGCTGCATATCTGTCTTGACTTTCTGAACTGTCAAAAATTTTCAAACCATTTCACAATCATAAAAATATATTGATCATAGCAGATTTTACAGTTTGTTTTAGCACATTGTTTGTAAGTTTATTCAAAGTACAGGTATAGCTTTTTTAAAAAGTGTGTCTCTGATTTGATGTGTCTTTGGTAACTTCCTCTGTGTCATTTAGTATTTTTTTTTCTCTCTAATCTAGTATGGAGATAGAGAATACTTCCCAGGTGCATAGACAAGGGAAAATGGCTTTCCAGGATACAACTGCCATAAAGAAAACCAGTAGCACAAGTGGCAGTGTAAGTGCAGGAACATCGATGCCTAGAGGGAACAGAACATCTGGGTTAAGTGAAAGAAGTCAGCCTGTCTCACCATCTAAAATTGCAGAAGCTGGCAAACCTCGTGAGGGTGCTTCACGTCACCAGTCGAACTCAATTACAAATTACTTCCAGGTAGCTAGAAAAAGGTACGTTGAAGTGTTCTTGACATTACTTCCCTTGTTGGTATGTTGGTGCTGTTTCTGGAAAATTTCAACTCAAGCAATGTACTTTCAATCTGACACATACTTAAAAAGGTAATTTTTAGATCAAATTCCTAGAATGAAAAGGTTTTCCTTGAGGGAACTTTAAATTTCACAATGCAGTCTCTAAAACCCCAGAAGCTGTTATGTTGTGGGTACAGCTAATCATACTCAAAAATGCTTTTGTAATTTCTTTCTTTTGTAATTTATTTCTGGCTAAGGGAAAGAGCTGAAGAAGAAGAGACATCTGTACCCAAACTAGCAAAATTGGAGGAAAGGTCATTGCCTCTTTCCAAATGCACTGAATCCACAACTTCATCAATCTGCAACAGTGAAGCAAAACAGCATCAAAAGAAAAATAACATCCTGGACCCAAACCCAAATTTTGCAGTAGAAGACATGGGTGTAAAGCTTATGAGGGAAAGTGGCAAGCTAACGAGTGATAGAACAGACACTAAAACCACTTCTAGTGAAAATCATGCACCAAAAAAGAGAAAGGAATTAGATGATACATCTGAAGATACAGAAGCACTAGAAATTGTGTTTAGTGGAGATCTAGACTGGGAAGATCAAATGGCAGATCATGACCAGGAAGCTCAAGGTAATGCACGAAAAAAACAATGTTTGGAAGCCAAAGGAAGCAGGATTCAAGAAGTAAATGTAAATCAGAGAGAGGAGAATAAAGTATTGGTAAGTTTTATATCTTCTTGTGTGCCTGATCTTGAAATCTGCAACTCTTTTAGGAGGATGCAGTTAGCTTTTTTAAGGAGGAGGCTGCCGGCATACAGGAAGTGGCTTTGTAAAATTTGTTTGCTTAAATCTCATACATCCATTGTGGTTCAGACTGACTAACCTGTTACATGTGAACGTTGCAGTTTTACACATACCTAAATGTTTTTTCATTCTTCTGGACATTTTTTCTTTGTGAATTGAGAGCTGCTTGTATTCTGAATGCTTTCTTTTTTTTTTCCGCTTTATATACTGTAAGTAGAACAGCAGAATGGTCCAAGAAAAACTTCTCATATTGCTTGTTGCTGTGTTAATTATAATGGTGTTATTTATACTAAGATACTACTAAATTATCTTTATGTAATTAATTTTCTAAAGAAACTTCTAGCTGACCTCCTCTGTTGAAAACCACAGTAGTGTCCAAGATCTTCCAAGTCAGAATCTTTTGATATTGTGTGAAAGATTGTTAAAATTCCTGTATGAGAAATTTTAAAACAGAACCCAAAACAACAGCAAACCCAAAACACAGCTTGTGTTTTTGTGATTAATTTTCTGGTTTTGTTTTTGACACTAAGGGAATTGTCTAAGAGATATGAAGAAAACAATACCCCTTGAGTCAAAAGTGGTTACTTTGTTGAAAAAAAAAAAAAGGAAAGCGGGTTTGTAAAGCAAAACAATATTGAGAGATTTAGACTATTAAAAATACCATAGGAATAAAAGAACAGGTTTATTTTTGGTTTATTTAAAATATATGTATTAAACCTTACTGTCCAGTCCATTTACAGTGTAGGCAGTGTTTAAATGTTTAAAAGTTTAATTGCATGATTAACTGGATTTGCAAAATTCCTTGGACCACATGATAATTAGTAATTGTCTGTGCATCCTTAGGTCAAACCAGCTTGACACTTTGTTGATGCTTTACTGGAGCTTGCTTCTGGTGAAGTGTGAACTTTAACTTCATTATAACGCTCTTTTGTTGTGTGCGACTAAGAGGCACACGTTGAAAGACAAGTCCTATAATTTAGAGAATTACGTTTCTTGCTTTTTATACTATCAGAGAGTAGGTACTTTTTGTTAGGTCTGACCATACTGACAGACTAAAATTGGTGCTTGGAATAGTCTATTGAATTTTGTTGTGGCTTGGAAAGTTTTTCTAGTCTAACTTCTTGTCAGGGTTCTGAAGGACAAAAAAAAATTTCTGTGCAACTTAACTAGTACTTTAGCAGATAATGCACTTAAAGTTTCTGCTGAAAAGCAGTCTTCTAATAGTTTAATAATGACCTACTTTATTAATGTGAAATATATTTCCAGTGGACTAGGAAGGAGATTTCATGATAAAGCTCCCCAGGCAAATTTGATGAATATTTTCTCTAAGTGTAGATGTGCCTTGTGTATCTGGCAAGACAAAGAATGTTAGCAGTTGACTCAAAACCTACAGGATGCATAAAGCTGATTTGATATTTTATCAACTATTGAAAATAATTGTTGTAATGCCAATCTGGTTTTAAACTATAGGACAGAATCAACCTGCAGAACTTTCTTGTCCTAGTAATGAAATGTCCTTTCTGCACACATGTACACTTCAAATATCAAATTGAAAATGCTACTTTTTATATTCAAAAGCTTTTATAGTTTTCCAGAACCTGACAGGACTTTGAAGATTGTACAGATGGACAAAACTTCCTAGTGTATAATAAAGAAAGAAAAAAAACCAAGTGAGCAAATAATAGTGATTTTTTAATAGAGAAAGCCTCCAACCATTGTTACAGTGTGCGTAAAATCATAAAAAATCTAAAGTACAGGGCAGTTTCTCTTCTGTCTAAATGTTTATATTGATTTGTATATGTTTACTCTACCGTAAAGAGCAGAAAACAATTTTATGTAATTAAATTTCCATTTCATTTGAGCTTTATATTTAAAATAATTTTTAATCAAATAGAAAGAAGATGAACTTGGATCAGTTCTAACTTCAGAAACGAGAAGTAATATTAAGCAAGAGTCACCAGACTTAAGGAGCGAGCTGATTGTAAGTTTGAACAGTGAACTTTAAGAAGCATTACAAAAATATATCAAAATTTTGATTTTAAGAACATAGTATTTCTGGATCCTATTTCAGGGTAAAGGAGGTTTGGAAGATTGTACTCGTTAATGTAATCATATGTAAATTTGAATAGTGCAGTCTAACTTACAGACCGTGGGAAAAAAAGAGCATTTGTAGTTCATCTGTGTGCTTCTGTAATGGCTTTTGGGTGGATACTTAAGGTGACTGAAACTACAGGTAATTGTATTAAGCCTTCAATGTGGTTAATACTTGTACTGATGTTTTTCTTAGATTACTTCTTAAAGACCTGCCAAGGATGTAATTTTGTCTGCTCTAAGATCACAACTAGAATGGAGGAGTTGGACCATTGGGAAAATGGATGTGATATACAGTGATTAACATTAGATAGTGTGCTAATTTTTTGTAGGTGAGATGAAGGAAGGAGAGAATTGCTTGCAGTGGCAGTGAGGCAAAGGAGACTAGGCTGAATGAAATTGAAAAAAAAAATTCTGAAGAGATATTAAAGTGTAGCCAGTCAACAAGGGGCACAATAATATTTTTTCATCTACATACAAAAAACAGCAGAAGAAGAGGTATACCACAGTGCAGGGTCAGCTGAGATTAAAGGACTTACAGTTATACTTTGCTATAAAACCACTGTACTGCATATGGGCTGGAGCTGTCCTTGAACATAGTTTAATGTTACTTGTGAGCTTATCCTGCACCCAGACTTCTTTTGAATCTGCATAGTTGTAGTCCCAGGCAGCAAAGTGTTCATGCAGACTTGCTCGCATATGAGCATTCTCATGGACAAGAATAATTTGATGCATTGATCAAATTCAGCTTATAGCCCTAGAGTTGGCCGGGTAACTGTGGGCTAGAATTGAGATGTTCAGCCTTGTCTTTTGTGAAGTATTTAAATACATGAGAAACAAATTTACTCTATTCATGGTATATAAGAAAGCTGAGAAGTTCATACATCTTCTTAGCTTCTAGCACTACTGCTATTTCTCCTCACTGTTTCTTAAACCTAACTTTTGCTCAGCTCTGCTCACAATAATTTCTTTACAGTTTGTACTGTTAGATACGCTGTATGTCTATTCGCACACTTGAATGCTTCTTCCTTTTTCTTCCCACATAAGAACCACAGCAACCTGCAAGATGACTCCAGCAGTCTCCCTAGCAGGCTTCTGTTGACTGAGTTTAGATCTCTGGTTGTCAGCCATCCAAGACAGAACAGTCGTCTTACTGGAAATACCAACTATGGGGGAAAGAAAAATTTCAAAATGTTCAGAAAGGTTAGTGTGTATTTTAAATGGTCACAAGATGGCACTATTTGAAAATATTAAAAAGTGTTGCCTTCAGATTGTAGAAATATGTTACTAAAGATTTTTTATAAATTGATAATAACTAAAGAAAGAAACAATTTAAATACCATATTATACTGTAAACAGATATTTTGTTAATTGACTGAAGAAGTACCAGGTTGACAAAGGCTTACCCTGTGCTACATTATTTAGATACTTGTAGTGCTTATTCCAAGCTATTACTTGGAATAAGTCATTTAGTGATGGCTACCATAACTTCTGGTTGTACCTCCAAAAGCTAGCAATTCCACTTCTCCAAAGACCTATACATACAGTGTAGGCTGATTGAGAACCTTCCATTTTAACTAATAAATTTTGCATTTCTACATAGAACTAAATCTGTATCATACAAAAGTAAGGTGATTGCTTGCTTGGGTCCGGAAGACAATTGCAAAATGATTCTTAGTGGTCAGTGTAAAAGTACCACTTCAGCTTATATTAAAAATAAAATAAAAATGAAAATCATATGATACGACTAGAAAGGCATTTTAGTAAAATAAGTGTGACTAGAATGTGATTACATAGTACTACTTCCTGGGAGTTCCTGGGAGTATACTCTCATTTTTAAATAATGTTTTAATTTTCTGATAATATTTTCCACCATTTTGTAACAGATGCTTATGCAGGCTGACAATAAAATATAAACAGTTTTTAATCGATATTTCAAACTCCATTTAATGCACTATCAAATTTATTTAGCATATTTAACTTATGAGATGTATTTTTTGTTTTTCTTTTTGTAAAAGGAGGGAGTTAACAGCTTTCTGTAAATGGTTTTTTAATTTCAGTCACTTTTGAATATGATTTTTGAGTGTTATTCAAAGAAAGACTGGCTTACTTTCTTCTGTGATATCTGAATAGACTTTCTGAATTTGTTAAAATGGATCTTTTACTTGCACTATGCTTGCCTTGTAGTTGTAAGAATTTATTGTCCAACAGGTAGCTTACCCAGGGGCAGGACAACTTCCACACATTATTGGAGGATCAGATTTGATTGCCCACCATGCTAAAAAGAATTCAGAGCTAGAAGACTGGTTAAGGCAAGAAATGGAGGTAAGAAATTATTTTTTGAATACGATCAAATAAAAACTTGACTAATGTAAGTGGTCATACCAACCTGTGATCATTACGGAAATACTTCAGGATTTTATTTTTTAAATAAAACCTCAGTTAGTTATCCACACATGCTCATGGGAACGTGTACAGTAGTAAAGTCACTGAATGTCAGAGGTCAGTGGTAACACTCATCTTTATCTGGTTATTTAATTTCATTTTGCATGCAACACTCATCTAGTCAGAAATATTTATATAAAGTGAAATCAATAACCTAAATGAGATTGATCTTTTGATGAGTGGAATAAGTGCTGTGTAAACTTGTGACTTGTAAAAGTGTGACAGGGAGCTAGAAATAATTTCTTTATGGTTAGCTGTGTTTAAATACTTGTACAGTACAGTTGATAGTCTACTCTTGAATAGAACAGAAAATGCATGAGTAAAATTCTGTTGGAGTATACTCCAATAGAAGAGATGTAATAAGAATAAATTCAATATTTTTTGTTTTGTGCAAATCCTCACCTTTATCTATAGAAGTCCTAAAAAATATTTTATCGTGGCAGTTCTCTGGCACTTTCATTTTCTGATAGTATCCTTAAAAATACTTGCTGATGACTCATATTGTTTCCACAGCCTGATTGAGATCCAGTTGCATCAACACTTCTTATCTCATTTTTTTTTAATCCCTGAATATAGATAATGCTAATTAAAATTCCCTTTACACACAAATAATCAGATAAAAATTTCTCTACTTCTGTAATGGGGCTTAAAGCCCAAAACCCCACATTTCTGGCCAAAATTGACATATTTCACAAAATATTCCATTTAATTAGTTGGTATCAGTAGCGAAATTCGAGTAGTGAAATAACTTGTCTAATGTGAATATGCACTAAATGGAGTCCTTAGAGAAAACTTATTTCCTTGGTAAAACTTTGTTAGTGCAGGAATATTGTTTTTCTAGTTTGTTCACTAGAATTACCCTTAACAATCAAATATTAAATAAACTTTCTCAGGAACAGGACAGATATGCAAGAGAAGAATCACTTGCTGAGGACCTCTTTAGGTAAGAGTTCTATGTTTGTACTTAGAAACGTTTATTTTTTGCATCACATCTTTTTTTGGACAAATTTTGATTTTGGAAAAGACTACTTTGACTATTCTTTTCAAAATTTAATGTATACCCATGTATAGAATATAGGCAAAGTGATTCAGTAATTTCTCTGGAAAACAAACTCTATCCAGGCTTCATTTAACATGGAAAATGGGTGGAGGTGAGGTGGAAGAGATAACATGAAAAGATGTTCATGACTGTCTGTGTCAGCATCTCTGTAGCGAGTCACAGACAGGGTTGAAGCTGCTGTTGTTTTGGTGTGAGGTTTCCATCATGTATCATCCCCTGCTCCTATCTGCTTTATCTCCCCATTCCTCCCTTGCCCCCTCTTCCATAGAATTTGCTGTCCAGAACACATTTAAGCATTAGAATGAACGCGTTACAATGCTATAACAATAAAATCAAATAGATGTTTTGAGAGTTAATACAGGGGCCTCATTTTATTTAGCAAAAATTTCACTACTTTCTATATTTTTCATGTGAAGAAGCAAGTGACCGGTGTTTGACTTCTCACCTGTCATGAATTTGCCTAACAGCAAAAGCTGCGCATTTCAGTAGAAAAATGTATATTGTGAAGGATTTTTTTTTTCTGAATCACTATCAAACAAACATGATACTACATATCAATACCTGTAAGAGCCATTCAGAAAATCCTATTGCATTAACAACTTGCTCTGTTAATTAACAGTTAATAATAGAGCATTTCTTTCAAAGGGTATACATTAAATTTTTGAAGACTGAGTTGGATAGTAACAACAGTGATTTCTACTACCTTTCTAGCTGTGTGGTGATGTAATTTGGCTCACAAGTTGTCACATCTTCCTGTCTAAGAGAAGAATCTTGATGAATAAGAGCAGAATTAGTGAAAGTAAAACTGCCTGATCATTCAGCTGTGTCTAAGTTATTCATGCATGAATACAAAACACATCAGAATTCCAAAGAAGTGACAGGATTTTGGGAGACAAAGCACAAATGGAAATGGCCAAGGGATAGCAATGTCAATTTGAGTCAAACTATAAGCATATTGCAGTAAATCAGGTAACTACTTAGTATATCCAGAAAGTAGCTCTAAATTTCTAACAGTCAATCAGAAGCTGTATAAAGGGGAAGGTAGGGCAAGGATCTGCTTTATGTAGGAGTAGGAAGCAGCAGAAAGGTTTTTGAATGAGTTGTGGCCAAATGTACATAAATGTAAACTTACAGGATCCCTTTCCCCTTCCTCCTCTTTGTTTTTTTTGGTGTCCTTTCTCAGTAAAGAACTTAGTGTTGGGACATTAAAGGCTTGGAGAAGCTTGTTCATACATCAGATTTAAAGGCTGTAAGTAGTTAGGAAATACGAAAATTTTACTGAAGGTTATCTCTAGTTCATACACAGGTTCTACCTTAGGCATCCTTCAGTCCACTTGTAGTAACTGCAGTTAATGATAGGAGTGTAGTCAGAGAAAGGACTGAACACTTGGCCATTCTCTTGTTATGAATATATAATAAAGCTATTTACATCACATTGTATATCTAGATCTATATAAACTTTGAATATCATTGTTTTACGTATTAGTGAAAAATTTTATTTTTTTGTTGCAGATACGATCCTAACGTGAAAAGAAGAAGATAAATTGTGACCTGGATTTACAGTGTTTCTCTGGCAAAACCTGTTTTCTGTTCCTTAGGTTTCCTGGTTACAGTGTGTATGACGTTCCTATATATGACCATCTGAACTATGTATTATTGTAAGACATGTTTTCTAAGTCTTGCTTTTATTAAAGAAAAAGAGAAGTTCCTTTCACTGCTTGGTACTTACAGGTTGCACATTTTCAAGACCGTCCCATTATTCACTTCAGAGTAATGCTTAGTAAAATACCATAGATACTTAGGATTTCATTTTAGGCTCTTTCTAATGTTTGTTTATCACTACTGTATTGGGAAAGAAAAAGGAAGTTAGCATCAGGCTATTTTTTCTCTTTTCAGAAAGGCTTTGTTAACTGGGTATTTTCAAGGGTGTTATATTAAGAATTGAAAATCTATTGAGGGTGAGATGCAACTGGTATTTGATCATGATATGATATGGTTGATATGATATGATCATGATATGAGTCATAATGAATCACTTCTCCGTGGTTCATTATGTAGAGCATGTACTATTGTTACTGTTACAGAAGATCTTGGAACTAAAAAAACCCAGCTTTTTGTTGGTTTTTTGCTTAAACATACTTTCATTTACACCTTTAAATCAGTGTGGTTGAATGTTCATTTGTTAAATGAACTTCCAAGCCAGACAAAGTCTTCAAAGAGCTGTTGCACTCCAATTTGGGATTTTAAATTATTTGACCTATTTCTTTTTTTCGTGCCTTTACTTTTTGCAATCACTGTGTAAAAATATGGCCTTCAAAATAGGTCAATTAACAGGGAAACAATTGCTTGTTTGTGGATTAGAAGAGCTCATTTTAGTAATCTGAGAACTTGCAATTTGTGAGATTCCCCTGGAAGTACAGGGAAAAAAACTTTCCGGACCTCCTGCTCAGCTGTATGAAGCCATCACATAGCAATAAAGATGGACAGTAGCTTTATTGCATCCTCTTTCAAGAGGGAGGATCTCTTTCTTCATGTGAGGAAGTAATCTGGTTGATGTAATTGAATTGACACAAACCAAATTTCTTCCTCTGCCAAGACCTCTGAGCATATAAGGAAGATGAGCTGCACTGTTTGAAGCTGCTCCATTGTGTATCAGATCTAAAGAGCAGCATTGCGAGATCTGTGTATATCAAGATAGCAAATGTGCTGAAGTCAACATGGTTGAACCATGCAGAAAATATTTGGTCTTCCAAAGCCAGTGTTTTCTCATGTCTGTCTTGGCATCTTCTTGCTGATCAGCAATGTCCAGAGTGATACACAAACTGTAGCCCAATACTTCTGAGTTCCACAAAAGCTGTGAGAATGTTTGCATGAGGGTACATCTAATCTTACCCACCAAATACCTTTAAAAAGACTGTTCTTAAGCAGTTAAAATTCTTTCTGGAGGAGATGTACTGACTGTTGCACCCTCAGTTGAGTTTTTCTACTATCACTGAGAATTTCCAGGTTTTCTGGCTGAAGACCTGGTCCAACAGAGCTCTTGTAGACTGCTGAGGTTTTTGATTGTTGTTACTAAATTCAAGCAAATAGCTTGGATAGCAGAATATCAATGGACAAGATTCTTCAGAAAGGTTGTAATTAAAGCCTTGTTTTTGTAAAAAGCAACTGGATAATTTCTGAAGTGAAAGGACAAAACATGAAATGTATAGGGGCCTTCTACAAGAAAGTAAAGGCTGAGTCCTTTGCTGCTCAGACTGCAATCAGCTAGGGCTCAAGCAACCCTGCTGATATAGCTGAGAGCACTCTTGTTCATGTTTTATGATTTTGGGCTCTTCAAATCCAGTTTCCCAGACAGCTGAATTTACCAGCTTTGATACTTTTATTTTTTTAATTTAGTGTTTAAGAGTTTCAGCTCAGAATATTCTAACTTGAGGGTCCCTAGTAGGTGATACAGTGTGGTTTGTAATACAGTTTCAGCTGCTGTCCAGTTGATGAAAAGCCTGCCACATTAGTGCACCTGAGCTTCTGCTATTTCAGTATAAAATTATGCTTGCATTAAAAAGTTTAGACATACAGACCTCTTAGCTATGGCTTAAATTGTAACTCTAAATTCATGTAACATGTCCCATTCATAATTCTGAAGTCTTCCTTCCATTTTAACTTATTTTCGCCATGATTTTCAACTCAGGACATTAGAGGAAACATGCTTGTTGGCTTACTGGTTTGGCCTTCTGTTACTGAAATTTTTGAGGTAGATGATAAAGGACATGATTACACGATCCAATAAATTTGAACATTCGATAAATTGCATCAGTATCTACCTTATCCCTGGAGCTAGTGCATTAACTTCACCTGGTATTTCCTTTATTGTACAGAACATACTGTTACAGGCTAACCCCAGTAGGCAGCTAAGCCCCACTCACACATTCTCCCCCAGCAGGATGGGAAAATTACAGAATAAGAAAAGAGCAAGAGGGGAAAGCTCATGGGTTGAGGCATTTTTATAGGTAAAGCAAAAGCTGTGAGCACAAGCAAGGGCAATCAACTTAGCATTCTGCAGTTCAGAAATTTTGCTGTGTGCTCCATTTTCACTGCAGAGCATGTACTCTGTGGTTTCAACAGCAAGTTCAATTTCTGGGAGAACTTGTGTGGTGCTGATTTTCTTTAGAAGGTTCAGTAAATCAGAGATGATATCTAAGGTTTCTTTCCTCTGCCACACCCACGGTCTGCAAGTATACTCATCTTTTTGACAAAATTATGCTCTTCACCTTAAAAATACCTAAGCAGAAACTTCTCTTCAGATCGTGTTTCTTGCATTTTTTTGTATATAACACAGTTTGAGGGTTTGTTTGGGATGCTTTTTTTGTAGCGTTTATTATCTTTGTTCACACTGTTCACAGGAAGGAGATGCACACAATATATAAACTAAATATACTTTTTATTAGCAAGGCTCTTAACAGGCAGTCTTGCATTCAGCAGCTTAGGTGACAAAAACAGTTTAAAGCAGATTGAATTACTCTATGTACTACTAAAACCATGGATAGGTGCTGTATCCCTGCATGAAAACATGCTTAATTTTCAGTTTAACTCACACCAGTTTCAGCTGACTTCCCATTTCCTACATCAGCTGGGAAAGCCACAGGTTTTTTTTGGGAAGACTGCCAAGATATTCTCATGGTTGAAGTGTGATTTCTATTTCTGTCCATTCATATCTATGAGTCTGTACATTTTTCTCCTACCCTTACTCCCCCATCTTCTCCCAGAATGGTGGGGGTTATGTGTGAGGGCTGGCCTCTCCTTTGTCATTGCACCTATATGCAGAAAGTGTGTTTGCAGTCAGCTTATGTTCCTCCATCCTCCCCATCTCCTTCCTCTGAAATGCCAAGTCCCCTTCCATTGCCTTTATTCCTGATGTGTGATAAGCTCTATTCCCTATGTTCATTCCTGATACAGTAGCTGAAGCCTCTACTGTAGACCCATGCCTAAACCCCTCCCCCCTCTTGCTCCAGTCCATGTTATACAAATGATTTCTCAGTCTATATTTTTCCTTTCTCTCCATCTCCCATAAAACTGGAGGGAGTCTTGCACCCTCTTCTCTTGCTCTTTTCCGTTTCTTGAATCAATCCTCAGTTACATTTGGCCACATCTGGTTGGAGTCACAAATTCACAAACTGGTTTTTGTTTGATTTCCAGATTCCAATTGTGTTCTGGTTGTTCTGGTATCTCCTTATAATTCAAGCCAAATGTGCCAAAAAATTAACCCTCTTCCTTACCACTATTCCTCATCTTCCTCTTTCAGTCTTTGATTGCCATCACCACATTCCAGTGAGATAGTTACAAAATGCTACACAATATCAGATATCTCTGACTAGCAACTCTTTCTACCACTTGGCTTTAGCACTCTGCCTGTACTGCTCTGCTGCAGATTTTACTACTGGAATCTTTGTTATTCATTGGTTTCAGCACCAGATCCATGCAAAACACGTTCCTCATTCTGAACACTGCAGCTCTCTGAATTCCTTTTCCTCCACAGTTTGATCTGTCATTTGACTTGAGTTCCCTACTTCTCAAAACCAAAATAACTGACTTCTAGGTGACACTATTTTAATTTTTTGCTTTCAGTCTATAATAAGTGTTCACACATTAAGATAAAGCAAGCCTAGCATGCAAACCTCAGGAATGTTTATCATCTAATCAAAACAGAGGTTTAGCTCACAAGTTGCTTACACAAAATGTTCTGTACTAGTTTACATTGCTTATCTGAAAAAAAGAAAGTTTTGACCCAAGCATACTCCAGCAAAAGATGAAACAGGCACTGCCACACACAAAGAAATTATATTTATACACAAAATCTCCAAGTCCAGGTGCATTGTGTGTGAACAAACACATAGGTAGATGAATATAGTCCTTTATCTTATTTCAAACTGGAATTCCAGCATACAACCAGCATACCAGGTCTAACAGAGAAATGGCCAAGGTCAAAGTATTGACTCAGTATATTGTGCCAGGGAGATGTAAGGTAGCAGGATCAGTTCTTGAACAACAATAGCTCACTGTTCACATAGAAGCTGGTCCTAGCATGCAAACTGATGAAAAATATTTGTATATCTAGTTAAAAAAACAACCTAAAAATGCCAGGATTCTATAGTATTTTGTGAATACATAGCAAACCTAATTGGTAATTTTCTTTCTGCTGGCATGTAAGTCTACAGAGGGTGTCTAGGGACATAAAGCTGCATTTTAGTTTACTGAAGCATCCACTGTAGGCTGGTACTTACACATTGCCAGTGATCTCAGAATAAAGAGATGGAGGAGGAAAGTGCAAATTAGAGTTACTTAGCCTCCAGAACAAGTTGTTTCCTGGTTTGATGACTACTGATTACCACTAGGTTTTAAGAGTTGGTTTATTATGCCCTGAACGTACAAAACTGCCAGTTAGAAAATGAGCTAACAGGCAGACAGGTATAATGGGAACTCAAGTTCAAGGTTTGCTTGAGCTGAATTGTTCTAGTGTCTACAATGACAAAACCATCTTTAAAACAGCTTAGCTTCTCTATAGCTACCAAGTAACACTAGAAATGCTTTTTTTCCCTGCCCATAATCCTTGTTCCTTACACCAAATTCATCCTTGACCACACAATTAATTCTCTGTGTAATTCAAGGTTCAAAAAATTAACTAAACTGAAACTCCCAGTGTACCATTTAGAATATAAAATACATTGTTTCAGGAAAAGAGTTGTTTATAATTCAACATCCTTACTTCAGATTTCTACCCCTAGTGTCACCAAAGCCTTTCTTTTTCTGTCAAAGGTGCTTCAATTTCCATTCTTTCTGCTAAGTAGAATCAAGTGTTACAGTTATTTCAAACAAAGCAAAACTTTTCTTTCAGGTTGGGCAAGGGGAAATGGGGGAAATATTTGTACAAAAAGCTCTCAAATCCATTGAGTGTTCCTGTCTTGCTCTCACCTTAAAATAAGAGTCCAAAAATGATGACAGAACATTGTTATTGTAAGGCTCCTAATGCATTATCTAAATTAAGGTATAACAGTATAAACCTTTTGGCATTTTTGATTCCATAACTTACTCAAAATTAAACCATTACTATATGGACGATAATAAAATTGAGTAGTCAGCTGCCTTTAAGGCATATGTGTGCTACCTCTTCTAGTTTAGAAATGTCTGGGAACACTGTACAGCCCAGATCCTGCTATTACATGAAGATACCTGCTTGCTTTCCAGAAGTAGAAATTATGGTAGCAGAGTAACAAAGCCTTATCTCTTGGCACACCATGTTGCTGATCCAGTCCTACAGCTTAGTCAGCAAAGACAATTTCTCGTACATGTTGCATTCAGTGTACTTAACAGCCAGTTACAAATACTCAGCAGTGTGTTGGATGAACAGCTCCTGTGCAGAGCTCTTGCCACAGACCCAGATCTCGACCCAAAAGGATGGGGACACCCCCGGCCTATTGACGCTGCGCGGAGGCACTTCAGCACCTGTACGTTTGCACTTCACACTGCACGCGTTCTTCACAGCTTTCCTCCCATCATTCCTCACTAGTCATCACTTGTCAGCAATGAACACTCACTACAAGTTTGCAAATTTTACTCCCTTTCATTCTCTTTCAAGAGCACTTGGTCTAAAAATGGCCTTTTCTTTCAACTGGGTGTGCAGGTCAGGCCTGTCTAGAAGTTGAGGTTTTAGTTTGGTTTCCTACAGCTTTGAGTAAATACTCTGGATTTCTAGCTCTAGCCTTCTTTTCAGTTCTTGAGCTGTGAGAGAAGCTACAGCCACCTCCTTCTACAAAATTAGTATTTTTCATTATGCAAAAATCATTCTATGAAATTATTAAAAAGAAGTTGCCTACACCCCCCAGGCCAGAAGTAAAATACAAGAATATTTCAACAATTCCCTAAGTGCTGAGGACTAGGGACCTGGAGCTGTGGGATACACTTTGGTGTCCCTTTCTCAGTGTATAACCACTGTTTCTGGGAGCCATACTCTTTTCATGCAGCCACTGGTAGACCCAGGCTGCTAGTCCAAAACAAAGCACTTTCCTGAGAGAGAGAAGAATCTGGTGTTGTTATCACCACTCTCTCTGGATTACTCGCAGAAAGGAGTCCTGCGTTAACTCACTTGGGTGAAACAGGCTTACTCCTTTGTGGAAAAAATTTTAAGCACAATTCAGTCAGAAGAGACACTGGAAAGAGGCAGATTGTTATGGAAATCTACTAGGAGAAATCTTAACTCCCAGTTCAGCATCTGGATACTACTTAAAATACTCTTAGCCATAATTTAACTAGGAGACACATTCACAGCATTAAGAACCAAATCCAAATGTAAAAGATGTTTTTCCACTAGCGTATTAGAAACTACACAGTATGGGTTAACACAACTTTACAAATTCTGTAAATCCAAATTAAATTACTTAGGCTAAAATTTATGTTCTTCCTGTCTGTATTTTAGTAATAGATCTTAAGTACTAAGTATCCTTTTAAAATCCATGATATTTAAAAGTTTACCCTTCTCAGTGAAAGAAGTGCTGAAAGAAGCAGTCTCCCTTCTGCAAATTATTATATTACACAGGAAATTCAAATGCTTGGTTTTTTTCTAATCTGAGAAACAACGTGTTTCCCCAAAAGACACTATTCAGTGCCAACATCTAATTCACAATAAATGCAGTGCTGTAGGGAAAACTATCTTAAGGCAAAGCCTGAAGTTTTCTATCACCTAGTTCCTCAAAATAAGTAAGAGGAGAGAAACAGAAATTTCTCTCAAAATCAGAAAGGCAAAAGTGAAAAAGTCCAGCTACAACTTTAAATCTAGCACTTCCTAGAAGACAAAAGATGATCTTTTAGCAAAGCTTTGGTTGAAAAAATATTTTTATACTGGCTTAATAAACATTACCACTGAAATGTCTCTGCCCAACTAGGGGGTCTTGCATGCAACTTTTTATCTCAAAAATACTGGCAAGATTGATAAAAAAAAAGCAGTTAAACCTCAAGGTGCTGTAAGATTGCAGTGAAAGATACTTGTGTAATAATAGGTCAAAGATCTCTGCTGCAAAATTGTTACTACAACACACACAGCTTGCGAGTAGCTGCAGCAGCTGAGGCTAGAAATGGAGCCATTTAAAGGTTTTTTTCCCTTTTTGCAAAATAACTGCTAAGTAGATCTTTGTTTTGCTGGCATTTTAAAAGTCTCCTGTGACAAATGAAAAAGCAGTAACATGCCATATGTTGTATTTGGACATTTATATTGATACAAAACTGCAGGAATTTGATCACAGTGCAGATGTATTCCCAATAACTTAACTGCAATAAAGTCCTATAAGGAAGTATTTAGCACTTTTAACAGTTAAAATTATTAGGTATCACAGGTTTAGAATTGGTTTCTATATACACAGTTTCTGCCAGAGAAGGTAAATTGTAGAATCTCAAATTAAAATATGAAGAAAACAAGCTTAGACTTTAGTGGAATTAAAATCAGTTCAATATCAGTATAAAAAAGTATCTTAACTGGTACTGACAATGTGTGGCTGAAGCCAACCATGTGGGCAATGCAGAAATTGATAGAAATGCTCCTTTGTTTGTGTTTATGCTATTAAGTGGCTCTAGACTAAAATTTATTATTAGTTGTATGTAGCATAATTTCATAAATTATTTTGGACTTCCACTGAAAATAGTAGTTTTAATCCTTGCATACTGTACCTTTTCAACTTCTATGTCCAAAGTCTGAGTAACTTACTCAGATGCATAAAGACCTGCAGTAGCCACAGAACCCTGTAATTGAGTAGGCACAGAAAACAGGCATTTATTGAATACAGCTGTCTACAACTTAGGAAAGTTAAGACAGCTGGGAAACCAGCAAGCACTAGCAGTTTCACAAAGCCTAACTTCCTTTTTAAAATCTGTTGAAGTTCTAATACGGAGATTTTTTAATCATGTGAACACAATACCTTAAATTAACATGACATTCTTTAACATAAAAAAAACCCAAACAGAAAAATAACATCTATTCCATCACATTGGACCTGAATTAAAACATTTGGGAAAAAACCAGTTAAAACCAATCACTTTTGTCTATTCAGAGTTCAGGGTGTTCACTTTCCTAAGTTAACCTCACTATGGTACGAAACCTATGAGTGTGTTTAGGTAAACTAACTACTGTAAAACCCAGCAAATGAAATCTAGGTCTTACATTATGAAGCAGAAAGATGAAACTTGGATTCAGAGGTAGGTACAAGTTAAGTCTTTGTCTTTCATAAGCTTTAAGATTTAAAGGAACTTTTGCATGTTTGTTTTGAGATTGGTTTATTTTTTAGCTGGCTGTAAGATACAAGCCTTTCTTAAGTTTCAAAAATTGCAGGCCAATATATTTCACTATCATGTGCTGCTCTAGAAAAAAAAGAGAACCAATTTTTGGTCAAATGGGAGATGAGAATATCTATCACCCACCCCACCTTCATCAGCCAAGTGATCCCATTCAGTCTTCCTGAGCTTGGAAGCAAAAACCCCTTAATTTTCTCATGTACTTAATTTTTCAGAAGTACACTAGATACTCATTATATTGACACTGTAATAAGAGCACTTATATGCGTACTTTATTGTTTATGTTAATGCGTATTCTCAGAAATGTACATATCACTGTAGGGGAACATCTCATGTTAGTCTTTGTGCACTCACCCAACTCTAGGCATAGTGTGAAGAAACATTAATGGATTGTGTCAAATCGTTATTAAAGATTAAATGGGAATGCTTATTCTTTTATTCCAATTACCAGGATAATTTAAAACCGTTAAGGAATACTTCTTGCTTACAGAAGTCCTTCTTACAGTAGAAACCACTTTGCTAAGTGCTCATTCCAAGTATTACTGTGGCAAATAAATAAAATCCTCGCTTCAAGCAGAAGGCTCCAAATTTGCTTTGGGACAAAGAATCATTTTGTACTAAACAAGCTTTCTGCTTTTAGAAGTTATTTAAATTTCATGGTAAGAGTATTTTTGTCACATTTGACACTAAAATGTAAAGCCACTCTGGTAGGCATTGCTTTTCACAGACGAAGTCTGCTCTTGTAGTTGAGCAAGAGATGACAGGCAGGCAGGCCAAGATAAGTTAGTCTCATTTTCTGTTTATCTGGAAGCAATTCCAGTTGAAATCAGTTGAAATAGCAGATCAATTTTTTGTATTTCTAAAGAATGAAATATTGTAGTATCAGCATCCTTTACCAAGCAATACAAGCGCAGGTTACTTGTACACAACAGAAATGTGACTGCTATCAACTTTTGCTGCCAGTGAGTTTTCTGTTAAGACTACATCTGTAATCCTGGATGTGAGAGTTTCTAATGTCTCATTTATGGTACCCCATCACCTCCTCCATCCTCACTTTCAATCAATTCATGTTTCTTCTTTTGTCTTATTGCCAAGCATCGTGCAATGCCCAGTGCACCTCCTTTTAAAAACCGTACAAAGTTGTCTCCCACCAGAGGCCCTAAAGCAAAGAGGTTGGCTTCTTTAGTGCATTCGTAAGTGTATGGATCAATCTCTATAGGATTCCCCTTGCATGTGATAGGCTGATTAGAGTGATGACCTATGCTATGTCCTTGGTCCTTTAAAAAGAAAAGATTTGGGTGAGAACCTATCAGAACTAAGGCTACAGAAAACTTCAAAATTTTCTTCAGTCCGGAGGCGCTCTGAAGAACACATTTCATTTCAGGCTTGAAGGAAAGTACATTGTGTTCAGGGAAACTAGTGTAAGCAGAATGTTGATTAGAGTCCACGGTATGAGACTGAGTACACATCATATGATAGACCTTATGGTATTCAGGGTAAAGCTTTTTAGGTAACTGTTTGAAAATTAGGCTTGTATCGGTAACTCTTCTACGAAACACATGGACTACTGGGATGTTGTTGTTATAGGCACATAGTACTGCATCAGCTGCTGTTAGTCCAGCACCCACAATCAACACAGGGTCTGCCCTCCCACGTAACTTTCCTTTGCTGATTGCAGCTCCGAAGTCAGACATGGAATGGAGGACAAAAGGAAAGTCTTCTCCTTCAACTTGCAGTCGGCCAGGAGAATCAAAGGTGCCAGTTGCAAGAGCCACATTCTCAGCAAAGAGGCAGAAGGGCACATGAGAACCATCTGTTGCTCGCTGATAACCTCTGACTTCCCAGTTTCTCTTAATAAGTGATTTCTGTCCATCTTCCATTTCCAAATGCTGTGTTGAAATATCTTCATTTTGTTGACTGCTACCTTCATCATCCTTTTCTCGGTAAAGCCTGGACACTGATGTTATATAAACATTGTCTCTGAAATTCTTTTGGAGGCCCATGACTTTAACATAGTTTTTATAATAACAAGCTATTTCCTCTGGCATTACTCGATCACTCTTTATATTTCTGAAACAAAATTAAATGGTTCCAGTTAATAAATAGACCTTATTGGTAATTTGAATATCAGATATGAAATATCACATGACAGATCAAATTTAAGAGGACTGAATCTGTTCAGTGTAACCGACACTGAGTTCATCATCTTTAAAGGCATTTATTTTTTCTCTTGTTTTCTGATACACAAGACAAGCTAACTTTTAAAATACAGGTTTAAGTCTTTATACAATGTAAAGTGCTATGGTGTTTGACAAATTAGGTGTAACAAAGCTCTGGAGTATCACGTCAGCTCCATATGGAAGTATTTTACAAAGTTTAACATCACAGCTATCAGCAGTACAATACTGGCTAAACTTGTACTCAGTGAGAATACACTTACTTACAATCTAATTAATTAAATGTCATAGTTAAGTGCTAATTTTGAAACTCCAGGTTCAATGTTACTGGAACCAAGTATTCATTATACTTTACAAAAGACCTCTCCCTTGGGTACAGTTAAGTTCACTAAGTATCAAATGAAGTAGTTCTATGTCACATGAGTGAGCAAAGCAAACATGACACAGAGTGTTAGTGCAACTATGTAAATAGGATTGTGAGGTTCAAGTGTTCAACAAAAAATATTTTTGCACTGCAACCCTGCTATTACATCTGTGCTTTTCTCGTGATTATTGCAGTCTCATAAGAAAAAATAGCTGACAGTGTAATTATTTGGAACAGTTGCATGAATTTTGCTGCTTCTTTAGAAGTAAGCTCTAGGAAGAAGGCAAAATAAACAGTACTGAACATCAGGATTGCCACTAAATTACACTTAAAATCATATCTACAAGTAATCAGGCTATTCATTTTCTTAGATTAACAAGATAATAGCATATGTACTTTTAAATGCTCAGGTTACGGCTCTGAAAATCCTCATGAGATATTTATTGGAAGAGGATAATGTGACTGTGACACCTCTTACAAGGAAACTTAGGAAACTGTTCTACATGACTAGAAGTTTACATTATCATCAATCCTTTTAAAGAAGGTTGTTTAATTGTAGTACAACAGGTCAGCATTTCTGGTTTTAGCATTGTTGAAAACTATAATATATAGCTTCAGATAATAAGCAGCTTATGGGATTTCAGTTAATAAGGAGGCAAGATTGCTGGGGTTATCTAAGAAAAGGATTAAAGAACAAAGCTACAGTTTCTTCACTTCAAGGGTTGTCCTGAAATGAGTAACAGTCCGCCCTTAAAGACATATGCTCAAGTAACTCTACTTCTTCTTTTCCCATACATGGTACAAAACCAACTTCCTTTAATTTTGCTAGAGCAAAGTCAAAAAAATTAAAATTTTAGAAAAAGCTCATGTAGAGTGTTCCTAGATTCATCTGCTGACACAGACCTTTATGAACTGAAGTAAAAACAGTGAGCTTGCACAAAAGTAACTTTTCTTCTCAAGTTTTTCAAGAAACTTACTGCTACAAACTAACACTGAAATACTGAATTATTCTCTTAAAATTCATAGATTTAAGATGCTGCAGCTTTGCCTGTAAAAGCAAATACTGAACTACATAACTTCCTGAATTACAAGAAAGCTGGGGTGTGCAGCAACTTCAGCTGCATCTGTGTTGAAAGAGGAATTTACAATACTTCGGTTGATTTGAAATTCCTTCCTCCATCTTCCCTCACCTCTAATCAGAACTGCTTTCAGTAAGTGACTCTTTGTCAAATGCTACTGGAACACACCGTTTCCTGTACGTTTGCTTTTGGTGCACTCACGAGCAATTATTCTTCCTGACCATTGCCCAGTTTTTTCCAGTGCCATCAGGCAATTTAATAAACAAAACAAGAAGCCCTTCTGTGAACAGTGAAGTTTAAATATTTTCCAGTTATCTGGATTTTTATAGCAACTAGGATTCCCAAACAGATTATGCAGTATCTTTACCTGCGTTTGCTAGCTGCCCACTCCTTAAAGCTGAGGCCAGGCAATTCCATCCAGTCTCCAAAACTGATGGTTAGCATAGAGCCTTCCATGGACTATGGAGAAAACATGAAGATGCATGACCAGACACATTTCAAATTTATATAAAAACCAGTGAAGGTCTTCTTATTGTACTCACTTAGAGCAACAAAATACCAGAACACAACATAAGACCAGGACATTACATGAAGAACTGATGAACCATTTTTGTGTTACATGTAGATAATAAGCAACTATATGATCAAATAAAGAAGAAGGTGACGAGAGAGCATGTGCAAGTGAAACTAAAAGCAAGTTATTTAAAATACAAAAGAGGAAGAAAAACATGTGAAAGTGACATAAAAAGACATCGAGATTTAAGATTTTGTACAAAAGCACCTGGAAACAGTGCAGACAAAAAAAAAGTTATAGAAAATACTCTTCATAATAGTTCATTAAATTTAAACGAACAAAAAACCTGGTAATATAAGACAGCAGTCATGGTCACAAACACCCAAATAGAGGGCAATTTCTTCCTTCCTTTCTCATATCCCCCACTTACCTGGGCTTTGGCAAGTGAGCAGTTGAAACTGCAACTGGCATTACTATCTAAAAGCCCTAGGTAGTAAGAAAAATCCCAAAACACAGAGTTATCAATTTACCCTAGGAGTGAGATGAAATTTTTACTCACATGCCAAGCCCCCCCAGGTGGTCCTTTTCCAAGCACTATGTGGGGAATATAATTATGCTGTTCTAACTTCCAGTGCAGAACAGGTGGGTAGTCATAGCCAAAGTCAGCATCAGGGTGAAGCAACGTATCGAAAAGCACTGCAACTGGGTTTGAGGAGCGTCCTTCAAGGCCTTCTGACAGGTACTCCAGATCCTGAAGGATGACAAATTTTGAAAAATGTTCATGCAGCATCATGCTATTCTGATGTACAGAAGTTGAATTGCAACAGAAAACAAAATTAATTCAAATTGCACTTTAGGTAAAGGTACTTAATGTAGAGATTCAATCACAACACTTTTCAGAAATAACTGCTATGATTCAGTTCTGTGTAACTCTGAATAATACACCTCACTCATTTAAAAATTACATGTTAATAACAGCAGTTCTGGGGCAAGTCACTATTTAAAATTCATTGTAGAACAAGAAGTATGTAGACAAATAGAGATCAGAGCAACTTAGTAACACCTGTATTTATAGAAAGAACATTGCTTTTAACAAGGGACTGCTAATATTTCTAGGAGCCCCATTTTGATAAAGCCAAATTGGAATCTAAAAACATTAAGCTTTAAACATCAAGTAGAAAAGGCTCTTTTGACAGCTTTTAGCTAGTTCCAACACTAACTGTATTGTATTTTGAAATAATGGAGATATTATAAGCATTATTTTTAAAAATTAAAACTAGGATTATTTTACACAGCAGTTAATGTTGAGCAAAATTTCTAGAACTTTATAAAATGTTCGCATTTCAGCATCTATTAACCAGTCTTGTTCTAAAAATTGCAATAATTGAAAAAATTATGCAATAGCAAATATTTGAAGAGAAAATAGAGAGTTGAAGAAAGAATTGGACATAAGACCAATTTTTGCTGACAAAGACAGTACAGCTTAGCTTCCTAATTAGGCAAAATATCAGGGGGTCAGGGGAGGATGAAATACATGAAACATCTGTAGCCAAAACTTAGTCAGCTTACTTTCCTGCAAAAGAAAAAGACCTTGAGACCTAGGGTAAACATTACATGCAAATAGCACAGCACTGAAACAAAAGCACCCTCCAAAATCCAAAGCCAAACAAACCCCTACTCACCCCCTACAAACATAAATCCATGTTTGTATTTCAAATAAATTACTCACAAAGGCAATACAGTGATAGCATTGTCAGTAATCCATCAGGAGTACTGTGCAGTGAGTGGAAAACAGTGTTAACATGGCAAACAAATGGACAAATGGAAAGAAAAATGCTGGAGAAGATTTAACCAATCAAATCAGACAGAAAACTTGGATGCATAGAAGGATAACAACTACAGCACAAGAGCGACTGTCAATACAACACAAACACTGAAGGATGCATACTGTTCCAAAAAGAAAAATGGGTTGTGTTGATAGAGGATATATGTTCCCCACATAACTAAAAATCAAATCTTAGTAAAAACTGTAGTATTTGCGAATATTTTAACTTGAACTATGTGTACTTTTAAGTATGTTAGTAGCATGTGTTCCTTGGTGATAGTGCCCAAACATCCAGGAAGTCCTGCAACTGGAAGTCCTGCATCAGCCACTGACCAAGTCATGCTTTAGACACTCCTGGCAGGTAGTAAGAACACAACAAAGAGTAGACTGTAAAACAGAAGAACACTACAAACTAAAAGCCTTCAAGAACCACAAAGAACACTACACAACCCAGGTTTGGATCCAATGGTCATGAGTTGATTCTATTTAAATTAACAGAGTAACAAAATAACTTATTAATGCATTAATGCTCGCAGTAGGAAAAGACCTAGACAAGATGGCAACCAAAGCTTACTTGATCAACAATGGAAAGATGTCGAGCTTCTTCTAATTTTGTATGTAGAATGGGGTTTGGGTGTATAGCTTCAGGAGACAAATATGGCCTGTATCCAGAGAGCAGGTAAGAAAGGCAAATTCCTGAAGGTCCATTTCCTATTAAAGAAAAAAAATTACTGCTTTAGTAAAAATGTTTATAATCTACAGTTTGTTAATCACTAAATATACAGTGACAAAATAGTACTGAAGTAGTATAATGCCAGTCTGTTTTGACTCAAAGCAACTTATAAACTTTGCAGTAAAATAGAGCTTTTTATAGGGCCATCCTCCAAATAAACAAAGCAAAATTTTTTTCAGGTAAAAAGAAACATATCTGTGACTTTTACACCAGGAAACTAAATGCATATAAAGAAATTCCCTAATTTAGTATGTCAAATTCACTATTCTTGTGTAAAAATGTCCTGACAGATAATGGTCTGCCTGTCAGTCATGGTGATATCTGAATATTACTGCATTCCCATAGGCACTGTACAACACAGAGCAGAAAGACAATCTGGAATACATGATCTTCAGGTCTGTCCATAAAATAAAAGGACGAAAGAGACAAGCAGAAAGCTTAAGGCTGAAAGTTAGATGAAAAGTTACAGGCACAGCAAAACAGCAACATAGAAGCTAAGTGAACACAGACCTCCTGTAGGTAAGTGGTAAAGTACAAGAAACTCATGTAAGACCACATTCATTGTTCAGCAAGAGTATCAAGTCCAACACTTTTATCGGTTTTGTAGCATTTTCAATTTGTATATGGGAATTGCTGCAATTTTAATAGACATTTTTAAAATGTTATTAAAGGTATGAGATAGATGAGACCAAACCATTACCGTAAGGTAAACATTTCTATTTATTTGACTAGTATTAAACAAAGTAGGGGACCATATTTATCACATGCAAATACAGAAGTAACATTCATGTCGCATAGTCAGATATCAAAAACTAAATCAGAAAAGTATGTGCTAGGATACAGAATTTAAATATGTGGCTATGTATTGTTATTTCTATGGCTCCTCTTCCTCATAAACTGAATGAAAAGCACAGTGTTCTCCTAATGAGGCACTTGTGAGTACTTTGTCTTTTTTTGCACACATGGTATTTAGCACACACCCTATGCAAATTCTGGGCTCAAGTTACAAATTTATTCATACTTTTATATAGCAGAGTGTTTGTTCTTACTTCTAACCATTTCAGCTCTTGATGTCAGGAGTTCACAGACCATTTACTTTTCCCCATCGCCTTTGCACACACTGTTTTCATCACGCGTTAACAATCCCACTTCTCCAATGCCTGTCTCTTCTCCCTTTTCCAGTTCCTCAGTCCCTAAATCCCCCATTACTTCGCTGAGATCCTGTTCATTCCCAGTCTCCTCATACATTGGATCTCTTTTTCCTCTTTCAGCAGGCTATACTCACCTGGTCCTCAGTGGCAGGGTATCTCATACTTTATTACAATGCTGTGCACATAGACTGGTCACAACCATAGACTACAAGAAAATCATCTAAAGAATCTAAAGACAGTGAAAAAGTTCTTCCTTACTCTCACACTGTTCTGCCCTCCCACAAACTGATCAACACAAGATAGCTGGATATGCTACAGTCCAGGAATTTAAAGCTTAAAGATGCAAGCTCCTCCTGTCACCCATTTGCCATGAAATGGATGTGAGAGACCTGTACCAATACAGAGAAACTAGCCACATCAAAATCAAATGAAATTATGAAAACACTTTAATTATACCAATAGCTCACAGGCATTCCCACGGCTGAGTAAATTCTTAACTGTTTTTAGAATTTTAACTTGAACACAGTAAAGAATTTTCTATCTTTTTACAAGTGCACAGCTAGCTTTTTTTTCCTGCTGGAGTATAAACAAAGTTAGTCCACAATAGGAAGGGGAAAATGTGTGCCTTGGCCAAGGATGCCATGCTAAAGTTCATTCCTACTGGATAAGCCGTAAAGAACTTAATGGGTAACAAATGTTGCCCAAACAAAGGCTGGCAAGGGCCAAGGAGATTACTGAGGATGGGATTACGTTAAGGTGAATTACTGTCACTGAGCTCCCTGAACTTTTCTGGGACCATCCAGAGAGCTGATCCAAACCCAGTTCCGATTCTTTAAGCAGACTAAGTCCAAGGGAAAGGAATTCCCTTGAGGATATGCTGTCAAGAACACACAAGACGAAGATTCAGCTGCAAGGTTTGCAATTAGACTTGCTATAATTTTCTCAGAAATTCTTGGGAAAAAGAGAAAAAAATCGTTTTGAAATGAGAAATTAATACCTGAGAGGTTTGTTCTTTATTTACACACAGTACCTCCAATAACAGCTCTGACTGCAATTAAGAGATATTACTATTATACAAACTTTAGTTGTACAATCAATATAATTGAAAACCCCATGGCCCTGTTCATTTAAGAAGCAGTTAGAAGTTTGAATATCAGCAAAATCTTCTTCTGATCAACAGCAAACTATAGTACAACCACCTTTACACTACGTGTCTAAATTTAAAGCAAATATTCAACTTCAAGTATCATAACAACCTTGTCGTTTGGATGAGAAGTGACAACACTGTCTACACAGTAATGATCAAAACTAGTGCAGAAGATAAAAATGTTTAGCACAGAACACGCTCTAAACTTAAGAGTTTCAGCATGAAATTGTTCAACCCCAATGGAATGTATCCGTTTCTTCCCAACACAGGTACTGCACAGAAGTTATTAAACAAGTAGAAAACAGTGTTTATATATGGGGGAGGATGACAATTATTTTCATACTCTTCTACTACATTATCAAATCATTTTAGATCCCTTCAAAGGCTCTTCAGTGATAGTAGGCTGCCAGTGGAGAAGATCAGCTTGCAAGGTGTCTCAAATATATCCGTGAAAAAGCATTTGGACGATGGAGAGAGAAGTGGTCAAGGCAGCTGCGTTTGGTGTCAGCACCTAGAAAGGCTCTCTAGACAAAATAAGTATTGAGCACAGGTATTTGCATAATGCATATTTGCAAAACTAAACATTGGAAACTGAGTCATTAACTCAGTTTATGAGTCATTAACTCATATGGCAAAGCTATACTAAGGCTGACAAAATGCTAGAAAACTGTTCTCTTCAACTGTGATGCAGAAATCATCAAATGATTCACGTCTGTCACATACACGTAAGTCTGTTACATGAGCACTATTTTAAACTATCATAAAGAGAGGTTTGTGAACAGGCCCTGTACAAACACCAGTCTTTCAAAGTTGTGGAGACTTACTGCGAACACAATTATATTGCAACATCAATCTCCAAAATCTCTGCTTGTTTGCAGGTACTTGCTCTAGTCCCAACAGCTTTGGACTAGATTATTGAAAACCTTCTTTACTTCAGATCTTTTCTTTATCCCCTCATGAAGTCATGGTGATAATGAGCTGGTGACCAGCTGTTGTTGAAAAACCTTGGCCCAATACACATCATGCTGGCACTCTAAATTAAGTTGTGTACCGATGGAGCCTCCTCCCTCTGTTATCCTGTCATTCAGCAACATTTTACAGATACAAGCCTTTAAGTGTTCAGTCAAGACTAGAGTTTATTGTTTTAAACTAGCTGAATTGACTTGGATTCATTTTGGAAAAGATGGGAGAATATTTAGACATTAATGATGGATGCAACAGAGAAAAAGGCAATTAATGAGAGGTTAGCACCTAACCAACATACAGTACACACACTTTACATTATGCTTTTCAGTCTCCCCACAGATGACCCCACAGATTTCTACCAGTGTACCATCGATAACCTCCACGCATCCTGAAATAGACATATCACATTAATCGAACCCCATGTCATCAACACTAGAATCAATACAGTTCTTCCGTTAATACTCCCGTATCTGCTGCCAAATATTGCAGCTCATTTTCTCAAAGCATAATTTGAATTCAAATATACTCCAACCAGTCCCTTAGTATAATTTCATGCTACTGTTGTTAATTATAACAACTGTATTACTCTAATAAACATCTTCATTTTAAGGATCCTAAGCATTAGATACTTAATAATAAATTATTTCATGCAGCAGGTCTATAAAGGCAATGACAGTGACAGTGAATCTTTAAAAAAGTGAAAAAACTCACCTATTATTACTACAGGCAGAGTAAGAAGGGAGTCCCCAGGCAGAACAGTTTCTTCAATTAAAGGCATTCTTTTAATCTTCCTCCCAAGGCTGTCACCAAAGTACTGAACAAAGGAATTCAAAAGCTGTCCTTCAGTTTCAGTGCCGCTGTAAGTTCTAATTAAGAAGGACAGATGGGAGAAAACTAAAATGAAACAGTGAACTGTTGTCAGAACAGTCTCTTCAAAAATCGCTTTTGATGTTTTACTTCAAGAGTTAGAAACTGGCAAAATCAAGACCAAAACAAATACGTTTTATCCAATCTACACAATTTTACTCTTCAGCACAGCTTTTCTAACAGAAGATTTTTAAAAGTCCACTTTCTCCTAGCAAGTCTACAGAAGGATAACAAAAAGGCACAGATGGCTCTGCAGAAATGCAGATTTCTAATCTCAGTTTATACAAAGCCAAAGTATAACCAAAGCATTATTTTGATCCCACACACAGTAGATCTCATTCCTCATTATCCTTATCAAATGAGGAGATACACACTGCCTAGCCAATTAACAACATTAAGGCCAGAAAAATCCTGAAGGAGCAGCTAAGGTACAACAGCAGCATTTATATCCCTTCCTGCTGGCTGAGCTGCACACAAGACTTCACCTCAACAAATTCCCATTCAGACAGAAGTGAGGCCAGCTAAAGTCGGCAGTGGTGTGAGGATGGATCCTTGTGAAGTGATCCCTTTAAGCCCTAGACATAACCCATCCTACCACTGTTAAAAGTTTTTACAGAAGGAACTGCCATGCAGTCAGATCAGCTCCTGCACAGCAGACTGCTTTCATGATGAGCCATTTTTCTAGATTTCTCAGTTCTTTGTCTGCAAAGTCTACTTAAGTTTCTCTTGTAACTCTTCACCATCTAGATGTGCTTCTAGAATACAAAGACTTGCTTTATAATGTTTTCTGTTTAATTATTTAGGAGCCCTTTCTGAAGCCTTTCCAGGTCATTGAAGAAGCACACACTATCAGTCGAGCTAGAAAGACAGAGTCAAATTAAGAATAGTCTGTTACTGCAGATATTTTGTCAAGTCTTTTGTAAAGTCAGGACAACCAATTTTTAATTAAAAATACCCCTACCAACAGTTCTAAAAATGTTTCTCTTTACAAATATAGTTAATTATTAACAATAAATAAAAGTACTCTTATATATTTCCTAAGAATTTGCATATCTTAAAGCTATTCTAGTGTTTCAGCAATTATTTTCTACACAGGACCAAAACCGTAAGACACTGATACAATTCCCAGGGCCTTCAAGAAGCCACGTACACTATGTACTGCCTCAACTCCCACAGCACCCAAGATTCTCTTTCAAAAGCCTTTCCTCAATGGGGAAGTCTGAAGTAAACCGGAGACAGAGCTGGGCAGTAACAACAGCATTAGGAAACTCTGTAACACATCTCTCTGATGGCATTGTTAAAAAAGGTGGGGAGCAATTCTGAGGCTGTATTTATTTTGGAAAGTACTTGATACCACTATTCCCTGCAGTACAACAACAATAACAAAATTACACGCTTACTGTTTGATTACTGCTGCCCATTAACTCTTGCAGACACCTAATATACAAACAGCATGAGTTAGATGAAGAGTCAGAGAGGGGATATCTAATTATCGTCCTAATTTTTTCACCTCTGCTTTTAGAAAGGAACAGGTAGACTGTTTTATTTTCCAGCCTTTGCTCAAACTTGACTAAGGCAATACTACCTTATGTTTTGCAAAAGACAGTCTTAAAGGCAGCATGCATGCTTTAGTGTGGTTTTATTACACTTGCTGGGCTTGGTGGTACATAAAACTGAAAGAAACATTTCAAAACTTCTTTTAACGGCTATATGCACAATGCTGTAGGCTACAAAAGGATCTTTTAACAATAAAAACGTTGCTTCTGTGTAGCTTAGTGTATCACAAACTACCAAACCGGTGATTTTGCCCAGGAACATCTGCACACAATGTGCAGTTTCTTGTTCTTTGCACAGGAACATCCACACACAAAGTGCAGTGCATATGCAGGACTGTTGTCAGGAGCATGCTCTTCCTTTGCAAGAACATCATACCAGCACCCAGCAAGATCTGAAGTTAGGGGCCACCATCTTCATAACCCCTGAACAACACTGAAAGCCACCAATTACTAGAAGTTTTTATCTTGATAAAACTCACGGTAGACAGCTTCACAGTGGTGGGGATTTGGCACAATTACTTACGGCTCTAGTCCTGCAGACGTGCAAGTGGGCACAAGATGAGTCAGTTACAACACTAGTGCTTAATCTATCTTATACTGGTCACACCAAATAAGCTGGAGAACTACATTCTGTCAATAGCCCAGATTCTAAACATGTGCCGACGTGTGCATCCACGGCTTTGCTTTTTTTTAATGTAAAAAACCCATTAAGAGAAAAAACACAATGTACATGTAACATTTTTCTCCCATTTGAAAAAGCTAATAATAATAATTTGATAATAACTAATACCTAATTTGCTGCAGGTTATTAAAACAAACGGTACCTTTTCCAGGTAGCAGTTTTGAAAGATTCTAGAATACATTACGTACTTTAAGAAGAAAAAAAAAAAAAATAAAGAAACGGACTGTGGTGGGCGGTTAACAGAAAACTCGTTATATAAAAGGAATCTGAATTTGGTCTCAAGCTGACACTTCGAGAAGCGAATTTAACACTGCCAGACTGCTGGATTTTCTCCAGGTAAGCGGGCAGAGCGGTGCCCCTTGGGGCCGGCATCCCGGGCGGTGCAGCGCTGCGAACCCCGGAGCAACACCGAGCATCAGCGGGCGCGGGCTGCCCCCGGCTCGGCTGCGCCTCGGCGCTGCCCAAGGTCATGACGCGCCCGCCCGGGCCCCGCCACTGCCATCCCTTCCCCGGCGGAGCCGTGCGGGGCCGGGTAAGCGCCGCGCTCGCCGCCGCAGCCCCGCGGAGGCCGCAGCCCCGCCGGTGTCCCCGTCCTGCCCGCACCGCCCCCGCCCGCCGCCCCGCGGCCCGGCTCCCGCGCCGCCCCGCCGCTCCCCGCTGCCGCCTCACCTGAAGTGACCGGCCAGGGAGCAGCGGCAGCACCACACGGGCATGGGGAGTGCCGGCGGGGCCCAGCGATGAGGCTGCGGGGGGACACCGCACGCCGGCTCCCGCTCCTCCTCCTGCCGCCACAGTGGGGCCCGCGCCGCGCGGTCCCTCCTCCCCGCTCACATGCGGCACCGGGTCACACGCGGGAGGAGGAGCCGCCGCCACACCGGGAGGGAGGAGGGACGAGCGGGATGAGCTGAGAGGAGGAGATGGAGAGAAGCGAAGAGGAGCGGAGAGTGCGCCTTCCTCCTGCCGGCGCTGCCGCGGCCCCGCGGGCCCGCTCCCGCAGGAGGATGCGGGATGCGCCGCCTCCCCCGGGCAGCCCCGGCCTGGCACCGGCGCAGGGTGAGAGGGAGGGCGGTGCAGCGGCACGAGGCAGCTCCGCGGCCCCGTGAGGGGCTGCCGTCCCCGAGGAGACTCACACCAGGCTGCGGAGCTGTCGCGGGAGGCTCCCGGCCTGCAGCGTCCTGCTCTGCCCCATCGGGTTTCTCGTGAGATGCACATGAAGAAATTAACAGAAATCAAACAATTAAAAAAATTTTTGACGCACCTTTTGACTAACAGCCACCTATTCCGGAACAACGCTTCATATATGATTAGTTAGTTGCTTTGAGTTGTGTCTTATCATAAATATTTTGCAGGGCTGCTTATTTGGAGAGAAGGCATTCCTTCCCTAGTCACACCCGGGTCAGTGACTGTGGGTGGCAGAACCTCAGGAGGTCACCCAGTCCAACCCCGTGCCCGGGCAGGGCCACCCTGAGCCAGCTGCCCAAAAGCATGGCCAGGTGAGTTTTGAGTATCTTCAAGGATGGAGAATTCGTGACCTCCCTGAGCAACCTGCTCAGGTATTTTTAAAATTCTCACAATGAAAACATGTTTCCTTATGTTTGGTGGATTTTCTTGTCTTTTCTGTTTGTGTACATGGACTCAGCCTTTCCCAGGGAACCACTGAGTTCCCTCCCATCTTCTGACGAAGTCTTCTTCATCCCCTCCCGTCAGGTATTTATGGATTAAGGATCCCTCCAGCCCTTCTGTTCCACAGGCTGAACAGTCCCAGCTTTCTCAGCATCTGCTCATAGACAGTGTGCTATCTGAGACACCCATGTCTTACAGTGCTTTTCTCTCTCAAAGCCTACCAAACAATGAGTGAATGCCAATAAATTTATGACTGTTTATTAAACAGTTATAGCCTTTCCCACAGAGTTAAGCTTGACAATTAGAAATGTCTTTTCTGTGAATCTGTTCTATAAATCCACAACACCAAGAGCTCACAAAGCTGAGGAGTTACGGTCTGAGGTGGCTGTTGGTAGCTGACAGTCCAGTTCACCTCAAGGTTGTTCATTCAACAGACTGTCATGTCTGTAGTCAGAGAATAATTACTATTTAATAGATCTGGTCTGGTTCCAGTACAAAGGATGACTTTGTTAGACATGTGCTCTGTAAAAGCTTAAGGCAAAAGAACACAGGAGCTGAGCTGTACCACTGAGGAAATACAGAATATTGATATAAAATCTGTATTTTGAAAGGATGAAACATGTTCAGTTAAACACATTGTTCTTCAAGTGAAGCACCAGGTCCAATATGTCTTTAGACCAGAATTAACCACATGAAGCTGCATTTAGCTTGCCCTGTCCTCAAAAATACTGCCTTTAGTCCAGGAAACTATGTGAATGATTTTTATGTTGATCAGATAACTCATACTATTTGAATATTCATACTGTTTTATTAAAGTTATGTTCTGCTTTTCAATGAGTTGCAGAAAGCTACAACAGAAAATATTAATTTTTTTTCACATAATAGTTTGCTCATAGGACAACCTCCTCCCATATACAAAACTCCCAAGTCTGCAGGACCTCACATTTCAAGGAAACTAGCTATAACCAAGCGAAAGTTTTTGGGGTTTCACCAGCTACTTGGTGGCATCATCAGATGACATTGACTTAAAAATCAACGTATTAAGGACATATTTGGCTTTAAGTACCGCCCTTATTTCCTTCCATAAATAAACCTGGCTATCTAGAATATGACACAGAACCTCAGCTATACTGGTACTATTACTAGTTTGTGTTCTTATCTTCATGTACATACAATTGAGGAGAAAAGCAAACACACCTGTGTCCACTTCTAAGATTGGGACATGTCTTTCCCCAGCATGCTTTCACATTTAAAATTAAAAGATTATATTGGACCTTATGTTTGTGATATAAAAAGGTAGTTTGGAAAAAGTACTTTAGAAGTACTTAAGTAGTTCTCTGGAAATGATGTTGTGCATAGATGTCCTGATTTACAATTAGTTATATGTTTCTTCCAGAAGTACAATTTTCTGTTCCCTTTAAATTCTACATGTTAACCTGGATTTTTCAAATGTCTTCGTTTTTTGGTTGGGATTTATTTCAAATCCGTGTCTCAGAATAAAATGTATTTTCTTTAGATGTACCTTTGTATTAGTTGCTTGTCACTAAAGTTGGAACACATGGGAAGAGACTAAAAAACACCAAGCCACAGCAAACATTTCCTCACATTTTAAAGGGATGTATTTTTCCTGTTGAGTTCATTTTTGTAAAGAGATTCAGGCAGTTATTGGCTGTTAGCTTTATTCCAAATCTTTACATTTTAAATCATGCTAGCCAATTAGCTGATTTAAATCTCCTGTCTTTTGCTAACACTCACTATACTAATTTAGGTAATAAAATGGTGCATTTGTTCAAGAATTATCTTTTTTCAAAATCAATTTAATTTGAAAATATTTCTTCCCTGTCGCGATAGAGGGGAAACCCAGACGCTCAATATGAGTGATCAGCAGGAATACGATTTATTGATTGTACCAGAACTCCTTATATACTAACAATAATAGGCTTTATGCATATTTGTAACAGCGCATTCTAAGTGGTTCACGTCGACTAAGCTGATTCTAAACCCCTCCTTAGACCCCCTTTCGTGGTCAGCAGTTCTGCCTTTTTCCCTGGCCTTCTAACCACAGATGTCCATTGTTTTGCTGCCAAAACCTAACCTTGCTGGCTCTGCAAATAAACCCATAGTTCAGCAGTAAGGCTCAATGGTGGTTCAGTTACTGAGCAAGAAACATGTAATATTCTGTAACTTCAGTTGTTACACAGGATGTGTGGTGCATTGTCTTATGAGACCTTGCTCAGCTAGCTGCAAGGGCCTATGTGCCCGTTCTCACGTAGCCAGCTTCTCAGATCAGTAAGCTGCAAAGAATCTGTATATCCTGAATCTATACGTCCCTTTTCACGTAACCAATCTCTCACACTTCCCCACATGTTCAGGAAGTTATTATCTCAACCAATGATGTTGGAAAATGCATTAAACAGCTTTTTGTTAAGCACAAGGGTATTTTAAACAAAATTTGTAGCTTCTCCCAATCAACTGACTGGTAGCTGAATATGTTTAATACTGACATAATGCTGCAGAATTCTCAAAAATCCTGTGTGAGGTGGAGCATCAGAAGAGGAGAGTGTTGCCTCAAACCATGACACACAGCATGGAAAAAAAGGGCTTCATCCTCTTCTGTAGAAGTGGCATGGTCAGTGAGTAGCTGGAGAATGACACCAACTGTGTGCTGAGCACAACCTGCTCGTTGTAATACAGCATGGGAAACAAGGAAAGTGACTGCAACATTCTGGTAAGATTCCCAGGCCCCCACCCACTGCAATATGAGATTAAAGCGCAAACTAAGTAGAAAATAGACCTGCAAGGCTTCAAATGTCACTACAGGAATATGATCAACTCTGTCTGAATGAATAATGCAGTATCTCAGTTCTGGAGCTTACCCAGGACAGATGTCTCATCAAGAGTGAACTTGTTCCCTGTAACATTAAATGACTCCAAAAGATGTGTGAACTGCAAGGCCCAGCAAGTGACAGTGTAATGTAACATTTTCTGAGATGAGCAAATAGAAAGTTTGCCACAAGCCTGTGGCACTCAGCCCAAAGCACAAGGTACTGAAGAAAGGCCAGGAGAGATTAGGAAGGCTTGAGTTTATTTGCTCTCAATACTGTTAAGCAAGACAGCAGCTAGGAAGCCTAGCTGCAGAACAAGTTTCTGCCTGGCCAAGGCAAAATTGTAATTGTTTTCAAATTGTAAAAGTGGGGGAACCTCAGTCAAGAAGTTCTGTTGCAGTTGTAACATATCCTGCCAGAAAGTCAAGATGCTTGTCAAGAGGGACCAAGAAAAGATACTTATAAAACAAGCTTAAAGGAGCAGGTCTGTAAGGTTCCTGGGATCTTTTTATCATCTGTGAATAAAATTGTTTTCAGTGGTTCTCTTCAGATGTTACAAAGTGCTAATGAAATAATACTTGCTTGAGAATAAAGATGCAACAATTTCTGTGTCAAAGAATTATCTTAACAGTATAGAAGTTTTGACAGGAGGGTTTTATGGGCCTTTTGCACCCCAGGGAGCAATTTGCCTGAACATACCAAAAGGTGTCTATTAGTAGTAGTATTCTGTGATTAAAGAAGAGACAAAGAATTCTGCCATTGGTTTAACTTGGTCTGGAAGCTAAAACACCACATAACCACTTACTCACTGCCCCCAGTGGAATGGGGGAGAGAATCAGCAAAAAGGTAGAACTCATAGGTTCAGATAAGTCCGCTTTCATAGGACAGATAAGGAAAGGAAAATAATAATAACTATAAAAACACATACAAAAGTGATGCACAATGCAGCGGTTCACCATCTGCTCTCCAGTGCCAAGCCAGTTCCCGAGCAGTGGCCTAATGTCTTATTCTGTAAATAATCCCATCTAAGATCACTGCAATATTGATGCTAGCAATTAATAATTCTACTTTATATCACATGTAACTATCAAGGAACACATTAATTTCTAGGGAAGCCATTCTTCAATTTTTAATCAGGAAAGACTTCCTATTACCTCAGATTTTTTCTCTATATATTTATAAAAAGAACTTTTTTAGAAGAATAGAATTTTCCCCTCCTGATTTCTGCCAGATATGTCTTTGTGCTTGTTATTTTGCTAATGTACAGCTCCTCGAGATAAATTATTATATAGGCTACGTCTAGCCCTCTATCCCCCAGAAATCTGCAAAATGTCTCACTAATCAAACATAATCATATTTCTGATTATGCAAAAACTTAATCAGAAGTAACTCCTTAACTATAAATTAATGTAAAATCCAGATTTTTGTAAGTCTGATTTATAATTTCTTCAATAGGTGGGCCTATCTCTATTGTGTTGCTTTGATTTCTTTTAAATGTAGCACTGTGATAGTAACAGCATTTTTATATGAATGTGAGAATGTACAGCTTGTTCCTGACAGTGTCCAGTGCATGAGTCGTGCTGCCTTCTCACTGAGTAGAGGAGTGAGATTTCACAGGAGATGTTGGAAGAAGGCTAACATAGTTCTAGAAGTGTCAAAATTGCAATTGGATTCATGTTAATTTCATGTTTCTCAGTTCTTCTGTTTTGAAACACACATGGTTCCCAGCCACTGCTGAAGCTGCCTGTTATGAAAGTCAGGTTGCATCTCTTAGGGATAGTGCCAAATCCATGGGGAAGCTTCGTGTACTTGCATAGGTGTTTGAAAAAGGTGAGAAGATTGTGTGCCGAGCAAACTGGTCAAGGCTGGCATATACAAAGGCCCAAGGGTTTTGAAGAATAATATAAAGAATGATAACAATAGTTTTCAAAACAAGGACAAAACACCAGGGGTTGAAAGACCTGAAATTATTCAGTTGCTGTAGGTTGAAGTTCATTGCACTCCAACCTACTGAGGGGTTTTTGTTGTGACTTCTGCATGACTCCCTTTTTTAATCTATTCAAAATCCAGCTGTCATAAACATCCTATTGCTTTTGCTACTTCATACATTTCTTTAAATCACACTTGGGTTGTATTGCCCAAGGGGGGAGTGAAGGAGATTATGGGAGAGAGGATATCAAGTAGTGAAAGATGGAGCATTAAAAAATAGCTCTTAAAGATATTTAATTAAAAAGGAAAAGAAAGGCTTTCATTACTGAACTGGATGATGTGATTACTTGTTGGGTCTTAGAATAACAGCTGTTTTTTCTTTCCTGTTTTTCCTAGTATCTGCCACATCTATTTGTAGTGTTTTATTTCTAATTGCATTCTTAAGAGAGCAGTGTGTGCTTGGCTGGGCACTTCTGTCCTGGAGCCTTGTTTCTAATTAGGGCTTTCAACTTAGGGCAGTAAACCAAATTCAGTAAGTGAGAATGAACGAAAATCCCACAAAATAGGAGATTATGAAAATATTTTGGTGAAAATTACAGTTACTGCTGATACGAAATTTCACTAAGCCTTATGTAGCGGTCAATCTCACTTTTAGTGTAGCTAAGACTGTCAGTACTTTTTTGATTCTGCTGCAAGATGATCAAAATACTAGTGTCTGCTTTTATTCTAATACTCTCATTTTCTAAAGTTGACCAATAATAATTAAAAGTGACAAGTGTTGGAATTTTTTTCCTCTATTGCCAGCGATTTGAAGTTTTGTCACAGAATGGGAGATGCAGTTGCTGAAAATCAAGGGAAGTCACTTCTCACAGTATCCAACATCTACCACATGCTTATTTCAAATGTTCTGCCTTCCCTTCCATTGGGTACAAAAGGAAACAAAAGAACAGCCATACAAAATTTTTCTCTCTTTAAATTCTAGATTTCTGTATTCTAGGTGCCCAATACCATTTACAGCTTGGTTATAGCTGCACCTCCATAGCAACAACACTTCCACCGCACTTTGCAGTTCATATGAACATGCCTCATTGTTTTAAGTCACACTATTTTAATTGTCACATCTCTTAACTGCTTCCTGTCTGTAAAAGGCATAAGACTGCACGGACCCTGGAATTTAAAGAATGAAATAAGGTGTGACCAGTCTGTAACGAGGTAAGTGGGTGGAAAGCAGAGACTGCAGGTTACAGGAAAGGGAACCAAAAGCATGTTCACATCATCCATGTGCCTCTGTGTGTGCTTTAACTACACATAGGTGTCCTGAAAAATAACAAAATCCAGTCCAAAAAGCAAACCATCCCATTAACAAGTATTGGAGAAAGCTCTAGAAACAACAGGATTTTCTGCTCTGTACCAAATATATTATCAAGCCTCTTATAAACCTGCCTACCATAACTTTTCTCACTCTTTTGTGACCCAGTCTTTTGTTTTGCGTTCTGTCTTGTTTTTACAGACCACAGGAATGGTGTTCAGCTTGCATTTGGTTTTACATTTGCTTGAGGATAGAATGGCATTTTTCTTGGCGAAAGTTTTGGAAGCATTTGCCAGTAATAACTGTACTCATAGCTTGTTTGTTTTTCTAAAGAAAGTATGTATTGTACTAGATGTGCATTTTTAAGGACCAATTTGAGGCACATAAATAAATAGGTACTTACTATATGTTTTCCTGAGAGTAAATGGATTATTCCACAATCTTTTCCTTTAAGTCTCTCTCTCTCTCTGATTTCTTTGCACATGGGCTAAAGGATAATTTGCCTGAATGTGTGATTATGCCTCTCTCATTGCTATAAATTCAGCAGCAGTTTGCATAAGACGTGATGGATTCCAATGTGATTGTTCCTCTTTACTTATGTTAGAGAAAATGCAGAATGTATCACAACTTCAAGGACACATTTTGAGAGTAGACACAGACCTCTTGGTGTGAAATGCTAAGAGCCATATTTTTTTTCATGTGGTTTTGCTCCTTGGGAAATATCAAAATTTGGATCCAAATATTGTCAGTTTCCCCTCTTAGATTTACATAGTAAAATTTTCCATCACAATTTCTAAAAGAGAATTCATATATATATATATATATGTCTGTGTGTGTATAAGTAATGTGTACATCTGATGTGGTGTGATATAGATGTGGTTTTGAAATATTTTAATTTAATTTTATAAAATTTTATCTTAAAACTGTATTTCAAAATCTTCATGTTTTAAAACAGCTGTTAAAAACCAAGCAAATTACCTGACCCAATATTGTTACGTTTTTTTACATCAAAGGGCATTTAAAATCAAAGGTAAAGAGTGGCAAATGCTTTTAAACTAGAGAATCCATATGACAAAGACAAAAATATGGAATATAATGAGTTGGAAGGGACCTATCAGGATCAAGTCCAATTCCTTGATACAATAGAATAGTAGGAAATATTTGCTAAGCTCACCTGTTTCTGAAACAGATGACTGACCATGTCACAGACCACCTAGCTGTGATGAATTCCAAAAAGAAAGCTTAAAAGAAACTGCTCTTTAGATACTTTAAGGTCAGTATTATATAAGAACATTAATTCCTCGAAGAGCAGTTCAGTCTGTCAAAATTAGCAGCCTCAACACTGCAAATCTTTTTTTTTTTTCCAGCAAGCTGTAAAACAAAGTTAACCATTTGGCCACCTCTTACATGTTTTACGGTTGAAACGTGTGTACTTTTTATGGAGTTAGGGAAGAGCAAATCACTTTGGAAAAAGTGAAACAGGTAAAAGCAACCCCACCCTAAAGGGGTTATCTGATTTTTTCATTAAATCTGCATGAGTAACACAGTGATGGTGAAATTAGATAAGAAAATCCAAACCATCAAAGTGAACCATGACACATTACCTGCACTCAACAGTAACACTTTAGCTATGTCTGAAGGAAAACAACAGCAATTACTTTGAGGAGAAAAGTAGGGAAACAAAATCTAAGGGCTATTTAATAACAATAATAATGCTTTGAAATGCTTATGACAAATGTTTCTATTTCTTTAGTGTTTATAGGATGATCTTCATCACTCTGTCCTTTGTTTTGTCACTACAGTACTGAATTCTACAGAATCTGAGGGAAAAGTAATGTTTTTTTTTCATTTCTACATCATGCAGTGCTGTTATAACTTAGTCTGGATTGGAATCATTGGGAATACTACAATATAAAGGCATATTTATAATTCTATTTTAAATAAATAGGCAGTGTTCAGTACCAGGTAAAAGCAGATGCTATTATACCTCACTGAAGTATTTATCTCAGTAGTCAAATATACTTTTCTGGTGACCAGATGTTACTGATTTGCATCTTCAAGGAGTATTTTTTGATGAATGTCTGATGGAAATAAAGTCATCTAGCTCCTTGCTGGGATTGCATGAAAATCCATGGGGTCAAGTTGCAATTGGCACAGCAGCAGACAAGACCCTTAATTTTGCATGTTCTTAAGTGGCTTAGTGTTTCTGGTACCTTTGTTTTGGGCTCAGCCTCAGTAATGTGCATAGGTCTCTGCACTTGCTTGAAAAGCCCCATGCTATATTCCTGAAACAACAGATGGAAGTCTCACTGATAATAGCTTTATTCAACCTTGCTGAAAATGTTAAGCCTAGCAACAATAAAGGCTTAACTGTTCTACATGCCAGCCAACTGGCCCTTGCATATTACAGAAAACAATTGCAAGCATTTAGCATTTCAGTACACATACAGCCGAACTACTTGGGAATGTGGGCTCTGAATACTTAGCCCTGAAGCAATCGTGCTGCCAAGCAATCGGTACTGGGGACCTCATCTTTGGAAAACTATGTGTTATATACAATTCAATTTTGCTGTCACATATTCAGATGAAAGTGAAGACGTTGTTTTAAATTTTCTGAAACTCCAGGGACTGTAGGACAGAATTTAGGCTTGCTCACTTTACACTGATATGGCAGGGCAAGGAAGGTATGAGACTCCAGTAACCCACCTGGTTCCACCCACTGGAATCAGGAATGACTTCTAGCTGCTGCCGGCAGAGCCCAGTCAGGTGCAGCCTGCATCAGCTGGAGCCAGTCAGTTGTGCTTGCCACAGCTGTATCAGATGGTTTAGGGAAAAGCATCATCTTTCCTATTTAGTGTAGACTTATGCAGCTCTTCTGGTGTGCAAAGGCATTGATAAATGAGCAAAGGATTTCTAGCAAATTGTGATGTAAATAGTGTAGTCTGTTTATTTGCACTTGTCCTTTTGGGTCCTTGACGTACCCATGCTTGTAAATTCTACATTTAAAAGTTGGTGTAAAATAAATTCGAGACAGGGGAAGGAGAAAAGCAATGTTTCATATGTTTTGAATTTAATTTTTGTGATTTTTTTTCCTGAGTATGAGTCACTAGTTACAATTAAAATTATTCCTCTTGATAATTTTTGGTATGAAAACCAGATGGTTTTGGTTGCCTTTAGTTTCTTGATTGCATGGTTATTATATGATTATTATATGATTTTGCTTTTTCTGGTATGCACTAATTTATTTTCACTCTTATGTTATTTATCAAAAAAAAAAAAAAAGTTCCACTTAGCTTCAGTTGTTCATGACTTTGGTTTAAATACTTGAAGATACTTATGACACTGTTTTTATTTTAAATGTCAGATATACTTTCCTTCTTCTCTTCCTTTAAAACTATTTTAATTTCTCCAAACCCTTTCTCTGACCCTTCATCTCTCAGACCACCACCATATGAACATCAGTATTCAGGTTGCTTCTATTAAACTCTTACTTTTCTTACAGGACTTTTCTTTGTGCTAATACCGTTCCTTTATTTGCTTTTATTTGTTGTGATTTATTTAACATATTGTTTAGCAATGCTTCAACTGAGAACAGCAAAACTCCATCACTTTAAGGGACTATCTTAGCAGAATATATATATAACTATATATCATTTCAACTGCAATCCAGACCTACAGGACTCTTTTTAATTTCTCCTTAGGACTCTTCCTGGGAAGTTTAAAATCAATCCTTGGAGATCCACTGTCGCTGTTATTCCCAGAGAATGGTGAAATCCCGACATAGGTCCAGGTCAAATGATACGGCCAAAGCAGAGCTAAGACCTCATTTAATGAATAGCTCAGCTTTTATAGTGTAGTTCACAATAAAGAAATTACATGATTGGCTTATTCACTCACCACCTCTCAAGCTGATAGGCTGAGCAGTAAGACACCCATTTCCAAATATTATTCTCACAAGACTGAAAACAATTCTGCAGTTCCCACAACAACTTGCAGGTGTGGAAATGGTTTACATTCTTACAAACTGTTATCCATCCAGTTCTCATGAGAACGAAAGCTTTCACAGAGAAGCTGTGAGAAGCTGGATTTCTCTGTTTCTCAGCTAAAGCATGAGAAAGGAAAAACTTCACAAATGCTACAGAGCTGGAAAATTTCTCTGCTCCTGCCTTTTAGCATCCACAGTCCACCAGCCAAAATTTTACCTTTTCTAGTGTGATGTTTCTTATGGCAGCAGTGGATTACTGTGCTCAGTATGAAACAACGACAGAAAATCTCATCTCAGGAGATGGCAGATCATGACAGAGATTTTTGAATGAAAGATCACTAGAGCTTTTAATACATTAAAATCAATGTATTTTCATGATCTTTCTCTCAGAAATTGCTGAGCTATAGTCTATGCAACTTGTCCTGGCATTCACTTAGAAAATCTATTGACTTCATAGTCACAGACTAAAGCCCTGTGGCTTTGACCATCTATTCTTTCCACAGTGCCTGATACTAGTGCCCTGGAAGTCAGAGCACTGTGTTCATAGTACTCCTGATATGTTCAAACTAGCAATTCTGAAGTAATTTTAACAATTTTTTTCATTTGCGATACAAGGATAATGTTATGCCAGCAAGGAACTTGCTTTAGAACACTTTGGAACACATGGTTCCTTGTTTTCTCCGAGTAATAAGAGTTCTCTGCTGCATATTTAGGCTACTAGTTTAAGGTCATTGGATTTTTTTTATTTTGTTTGATGTCTTTGCTTTTGCTTTGAGAAAACCAAGAGGGCTTCTGTTATTGGCTTGTGTCGCGTTTCTGATTAAAAGCTTTCCATTATGTAAGAGAAAAAAGTATTGCAGATGCCCAGGCTAGATTCATCTAATCTCCTAGGAAAAATCACTCCATAGCTGTATCCCAAAGAGAAAGAATGCTTTGCTGAGGATGGGATCACATGCTCTGTACTGCCAGTGTCCTAATCCAAGGCAAACTGAGATGTTTCATAGCATCCATAAAAGACATCACAGTGCTTGGGGCAACAGGGCATTCAGCCAATGCCTCTAGAATCACTTTTTCTCTTGCAGTCTCTTTGTTTTAGAATAAAAGCATTTCCACTTTTAGAGGGGCATGACAATATTTTCAAAGATGTCCTTGTTAACTTTACTTTTGAAAAATTATCTGCAAGCAGAAACAGTAAGTCCACCAACACTGTTCCATTAAACATTGCCACATATTTGTGGCGTTTGGGACACATCCTGAACATCTCAGCTGCCTTGTCACATCAAATGACTGGAAGGCATTTTGACATCATTTAGCCTCTGACCTTAAATTTCGCTCTCAATAAGCAGAAACCAAAACATACCCCACAAAACACTGAGAAAATAGAAACTGTGACTGTGTCATTCCAAAATGAATCCCTATCACTACAGATGAGACGTTTCCCCGCTTTCACACAATAGATGCTTTTATTTATTACTATCAAGACTGGAGCCAAATCGAACAATCTCTCTTTGTATACAGATACTTCTTTTAATTTGTTAGTGAGTTGATCCTTTTAAAATTGCTAATTAGCTGAGCTGTTACTAATGTGACTCAAATAACTGGAAAATCTCTGATCTTATGATCACAGGGCTATTCAACTGACGGGTTCACAAATACCACTCATTCACCTTGTAAGTAAAATAGTGTTTAGCCCAGAAACAGAAAACCAAAGTAATACATGCTGCTCAAATTGCCAATAAAAAGTGTTCTTAATATAGCATTTTAACACTTCACATACTTGATTAAATGCTCAATTAATTTCTTTAGCAAAATAAGCACAAAACACTTACTGCAAAACGAATAGATAATTTTTATGCAGAGGAAACTTTGTTAATTTACAGGGGTTTTGGGACATATTGAAGCATCTTACTTGCAGTGGAGTTGCTACTGCAGAACATACATCCTCATTTGTATTTTGTGTACTTTTTATTACAATGTTAAGTCCTTCCATTTCCTCATGTCAGTCAGCACACCTGTGTTTTCAGTGTGTTGACATTGTTATTAAGTCTAGGTTCACACTGCTATTGTCTGAAGTACTTTACAAATAAATTTTAGCATACTTTGCTCCAACCATTATTCCTCTGTATGTTAAATTTCAGGGGTTTTTTTGTTTGTTTGTTTTTTGTTTTTTTTTTTTTTTGTTGTTGTTTTTTGCTAAAAAATTTATATAATTCTTTCTCATTTTACTTCCCTCTCCCTCCTGTGGAGAACCATTCACCAAACCCTTGACCCTACTTTAGCAGCTAATGGCCAGCTGAGGAGCAGGGGGTTGTGAGAATTCTTTCTTCCCTGTAAATCAATTTGTTGCTTCATCCAAGTCAATGGAGTTCAGCTTAAATTACCAGATATGGAGCTGGTAGTAACTGGCATTTAGCCAACCCTTTTTTTTTCCCCCCTTGAATCCAGACCTTCTTTTGGTAGAAACAGTTGGAATCTGGTTGTTTTCTAAAAACGCCATCTGCTGAAAAGAGCTATCAAATTGGAGCAGAGATCAATGGCAAAAAAATTACATTCAGGCTTAGTTTAGTGGTAAATTATAGCTTCATACCAAAACTTACTACCACTAATATATAACTTAAACTGTTTAGTCAATCAAATGATAAGTATACATAATACAAGGTGTGGGCTGAAGGTGGAAAGTCACCCTTGGCTAGGTGAAAAATATTGCCAGAACTTCATTTATTTGTGTAAACTTGAGCAGTGTTATAAAAACTATGTCCATATCAGATTTGCTAGTCTAAGCAACTACATTTTTTGCCAGGATTCTCCCTCTTATCAGCCTCATTGGCCTCATGAGCCTTCCTTTTTATTATGCTTGCACAAGATGCCCTTATTGAAGTTACAGTATTATTTTCCTATTTTCCTATTATTTTACTTTTATACTTAAAATATTATTTTGCTGATTCTCAGTTTTAATGTTTTGCCAAATATGTGGGGGAAAAAAAAGCCCAAACATGAATATTGCGTAAGGCATCTCCTGTCACTGTAGAAAAATAAAATGGTATCTCCAGATAGGCAGGTGGTAACCAGTGTGTGTTTACTGTGCTCATAGTCTCTGTGGCCAGATTTTAATTCTGCTCTGGTCTGAAAGCAGAACAGTTGGATAATGACTGTGTCTAAGCACTGCTCTCCAGAAGACTTTATTAGCAGAAGCACAGCACTCTTTTAGTGGAAAAGTCAGACACAGCTAGGTAGGAACTCGATAACGGTGAACTGTCTGCACCCATCAACAGAGCCCAATCATAAGTTATATTTCAAATAAGAAATATAATCTAATTGGTGAATGCATTCTTGCAAGGTTTGCTCATGCTTAGAAACAGGAATGAGATGGCAACTGTGCAAATGTTAATACCTAAATATGCTGGTGGTGCAAATGTTTTCAGATTCTAGCCCACAAATCTTATTTAAGACTCCTGTTCATGCCAATAAATTCATCAAAATGAAGGTAGAAAAGCTGTAACTTAGAAGTCTCTTCTGCAAGTATTACTAATAATTCAGCCTAGAACAGAAAGTGATGAATTTTGAGGTCGAGGGCATATTCCACTGCATGCTACCTTTTTCTTGTATTTGCAGTAGGTGTCCACTGCAAATCACAGACTTAGTGTAATGGTCTTTTCATCAGAGGCCACATTATGACTGTTTGAACAGACACTACTTGCAAAAGAACCCCAAAACCTTCACCTTTTTTTTTGGTAAAAATGGGGAATTCATTATTGTGGTTTTGTTATGCTAGTTTATGCTTGTGCTTGTTTATGCTGACCTAAGCATAGTAGTCTCACTACAAACGAGCATTTCAGTGAGCAAGTATATACATTAGTTGTTTTAATGTGTGTCAATCAAGAAAGAGCTCATACATAAACAAATTTTAGCTAACAAAGGATTTTATCATGTTGCCTGACCTGAATTATTTAGGTCTTATGTCACAGTTTAAAGACATAAATGATCACAAAAATAAATGTTGCACAGTACAAAGTTTACTATATTGGCAGAACTATTAAATTTTACTTTAATTTCTATAAATATTAAATTACAAGACTGTTCAACATGTAGATGCTCAGCATTAACAGAGATACTAAAAAGCAAAAAACTGGTATTTTCTTTTCTTTTTTCTTTTTTTTTTGAAAGTACTTAAATGAAATATTTGTAAAAAATTGTCTGAATTTGAATACAAAATCTACCAAAATAGTTTAGTTTTAGATTGACATCATGCAATCAGACTTACCATTTCTGTAATAAGCTGATGTGATTGCCGAATTCCAGAATTTTGAATACAAGGTTTGGAATTTGAATGCAGCATATTTTAAGCTTGGTTGCTAGGTGGACATACTTCAGATTACAAATGAACTCAGTTGACACCTCATTCTTGAGAAGGAAAGCTTCTGCCCAAGTAGTTCATTAATATGATTACATGAACAGAAAATTAAAAGCATGACCAGAAAATCCAACAGGAATTCTAATGGAAAATACTCACATAAGCAGAGTATTAGTAGAGAAAGACCAGAATGCAAGAAATAACAGCATTATTTTAGGAAATTAGATGTTTCTCTGCAACATGCCAGTATCTTTAGCAATTGCTGAGCCTCTTGAGAGAAAAACTGAGTGGTTTGTACTAACCCCCTGGTGTGGTTAGCTCAGTTCTGTACATTTCAGCAGCACCTTTCCTGATGATTATCCAGTCCCCAGGGGAATTGGTCTAGTGACATTAAGATTGAGGTATTTTGTATGCTTTTTATGTGTGGGGTTTTTTTAACAGGAAAAATGTAAACTTTTAAAAAGTAAATGAGATGCAAGAGAGTTAGTAAGCCTGATTTGTATTTGGAAATATAAATGAGAAAATAATAATAATTTAGAAATATAAATGAGAAAAGAAAAAGCTCCTCATAGTTTGTAATATGTGAGAAGGAGCAAGATCAAAGACAAAGGTCACTGTACCTGAAACAGTGAGAGGAAACCCCAACAGGGAAGCTGAGGAGCATTGTCTTGCAGAGGAAAACCAATGCAGAAAATTTTGTCACCACACTATGTTCTCACTGCTCAGTTCAGTGTCTATTTCAAAACACCCTCTCTGCTGCTCAGATGGTGTTGGGGAGCTCAGGACTCATGTCTCAAATACCCTGAGCAAGAGCACAGATTAGATACAATAGGTAATGCACATCTCAAAGCTTTTGTTGTGAGTTCCATGTCTTCCTGGAGTGGAGCACTGTAACAGGCATTCTTGACTTATCCAAGTTTTATAACACTGACAATTGAGTACAATTGCACCTGGGTAGGAGATGATGCTCAGTAGAGATACATTCTTATGCTGGAATTCAGATGTTTGGTTGTTATGACTGTCCTTAGAGAAGGCTGAAGAATGATTGTATGACTAAAACTCTGAGGGATCCAAGCTGGAAGTCTGAAAATACATGTGAAGATCACCCCACGCATTTCTTTAAATAGGCATCTTTTTCAAGGAAATAGATACTTGGGAAACAGGTTGCTGTTACTCCCTGAAAAAGTCAATGAAAGAAGTTTGATGTGGCAGTGTTTGCTTTACCTTTAGCAGATCAGGAATTTAATAAACTAATCTGAATATATGAAACAGTTATCAGTTTTAGAAGAAATGGAGGTTTATAATGTGCTGTAGTTTGAGATTAAATTTTAACGTTTTATAACAGAAATTATGTGAAAACAGTGGGCCAAAATCAGCTTTCTTGATTTTCTGTTTCTGATGCAAAATTAGTAAAGTTATTGGTTCTGTTTCTTTTTGCTGTATGGACTTTTATGGAGATTACAATGCTGCCACAGAAATCATCTTCATCTCTTGTTGATCAAGCTGTGCGTCATTCCCCTCTGTCTCTTCACAGGCACTTTTGATCTACATCATGTTTCTAAGAGTCACCAATTTTTGCCTTTTTGGACATCTATTAAAAATATTTGCATGTTTTTTATTTCCTCCATTTTCTTTTCCCCCAGTGTACTTATTCAAACACTCCTGACAGGCTGCCTCTCTTGTCAGCCTTATTTTGCTTATGCCCTTTTTCACTCTATGCTTGTATTCAGCCCTGTATTTGTTTGGCAAATGATCTCCTTCTCTTGTTACATCTGTTTTTCTCTTCTGTTTCTTCTCAAAATGACACTCCCGATAGATGTGAATCTTTAAAAGGAATAAAAAGAAACCTGGAAGCAAAAGTATTCAACCTCAATGTTTGATTAAGAATAATGACCAGTTTAATTCAACACTAGAAGTTTCCCACAAATAACAGTGATTTAGTTAATGAGTTTATTTGACCTTTAGATGTCATCAGTTGAACATATCTGTCTGTTATCACCTTACTCTGGTTCTGAATTTAATTTTTTAATTCAGGTGGTTATATATGTCTTCTGAAGTCACAAATTCCCCCACCCCGCCCCCTCCTTTCCCACACACACTTTCTGTCTGAATTATGGCTCTGCTGGTTGGAGTACTATTTGTAGTTGTCTCTCTGAGCCATCAGTCTAAAAAAAATGCACTGCCTGGTTTATTTTAGCTTTATGGATCACTTATGGAAAGACAAAAAATATCTACTGATTGACTGTGTCACATGAGGAATAATGGTGGTGGTGCTGCTGTTATGACAGCCTAAAGACGTAATCAAGACAGATTTTCTTGGTGAAAGCAGTATCTTTTATTAGACCAGCTTGTATCACTGTCAAAATTAGACAAGTTTTTGGGCATGTGAGTCCTTTTTCAGGTGTGAAATAGAAGCAGAAGACTTCAAAGCTAAGTACAAGCTGAGTGCATTGTCTTATCTCATTAGTTGTGCTCAGACCATCTCAAAGGGAAAGTTAGTGGAAGAAACAGTGAGAGAAAGAGGAGTTTGAAGAAAAGATACATCAAGGGGAAGGTGGGAGGTTTTTCTGTCACAAAAGCACTGTCTCTGAATTCAAGGGTTTTTCTAGCCAGCAGATTTGTGAAAGCAGCCACGTTTTTCTTTGGAAAATGTTGTAGGAATCCTTGAGGGTCTGGCCTAAGATTTTCGAAATGCAGTGATTATTTTCTGAGAAATACTCTCTCCCTGATAACTGGGGAACTTCTGTCCTTTACTTGTGTGTGTTCATTCTCTCTGGTGCCCAGTAGTTTCTTAGTTTCACCTGCAGGGTTACCCTGAGAGCACTCAATGCACCTGACAAAAGGTCCCCAGAATTACAGGCGTAGGAGTAGATTGTTCTGTGTTAAGGCATATTTATTGTGCTGGTAGTGGAGAGATGTTGGTTGAGTTTTGTACTTGTGAAGGGCCTAAATACATTTAGTTTGTTTTGGCCACAGGCAACTTGCCTCTCCTAGTGGGTTTAGTGAGGCTGGGGCCTGTGTAATTAGAAGAGAGGATCTGGAGAGCCCTGTTTCAAAACAGGATTGTTTTTCTAATAAATCTTTCAATGCGTGTTCCAGCACATGAAATTGCAAGTGGGAAGGATGTATAAGGGCTACGCTATTTCAACATTGTGCATGTCCAACAGTCTGACCTGTTTTTCTACTCATAGCAGTTGGTCTGATAAAATATATTATTAATACATAGAAACCCTTAAAAATACACCCTTGCTTTTTAAAAAAGCAGATCCTAACATCAAAAAATGAGGATAAGTGATGTCAAGATTAGCTTTTGTACAGTCTGCATCACCATGTGTCAAGAATGTTGATTGCACTGTAGTTAAAACAACACTTATGAATCACTATGTGGGGGAGGATTTGCTACTGGTGTTGCATTTAACCTTTTCCCTAAATATTTTTGTTTAGGTAGGAGCCCAACATGATGATCAGTGTGTATGAGCATTGCTAACATTTGTTAACCTCATCTTCATTGACCTTTTTCACTTCTGCTACCAATGGTCTTTCTTGGTGACAATGCTGAAATAGTGTCCATACTGTCTAGGTGAACAGCCTACAATGTCCTGTTCACTGTAGGGAATCCAGTCTGTGTCTAAATAACCAGACAACTGTGCCTCCTCCACTTGGGTAATGATTTATAATCCACTTCTCCCTGGTTTCCCATAAATCTCTCTTATGATACCTTCTCTTTCAACCAAATATTTTCCTCTAATCCTTGTTCCCCGAAGCTCCAGGTATATATTCTCTCCCTACCTGACCAAGTGCTCCACAAGAGGGAAATCTCTAGAGTTTCAAGTACATAGTACAGATGGGTAATTGGCCTTTGTGATGCTTGTAACATGAATATTACAGCGATTAATATCAGCAATATTATTTAGTATTAAACCTTGGAAGATGTACTGAAGTGGTGCTATGAGCACTTGTAATTCTTCAGGGTTTGGAGATGACAGTGCTTTGCAGGAGAACTTCCACATATCATATTCCTTAGTGGAGCACCAGAGAAAACAGCTTGTAATTATTTGGCAAAGGGCAGTGAAAATGATCTCACTGTGTCCCATCTGAGAGAAGTATCCTAGGAACATCCAGTTGGGGCAGAACCTCTTCTGAGGGTTCATTGGTTAAAAAGAGTGGAAAGGAGGGGTGACATTCAGGCAGACCATGAGTTTTGTGAAAGATAGCACTTCTCCGTCGGAAAATAAAATAATAATAGTAAAAAAAGTAGCATGGGGAGTTGCAGCAGTTCTTGATCTCCAGTGCTTCCTGAACTTGAAGTTGTTTCTCTTTCAACTTCTCACTAGAAGCCAGACACATCCAAAGCAATTCATACTGTGCAACTGTCTTATTTGCAGCGAGAACAATATGTTTCAAAAAAATGCCTTTCCTTTTTTTTCATCCTACAAAATCACAAAAAACATGGAAAAGCTTGTGGTTTCAATAATGGCATAGTGTGCTTTTAGAGAATACTAATTTAAGAATAAAGGCTCTTGTGACCTGTACTTCATAGTCTGATTTCAAAATATTGAGCAGAAATATTTTGTTTTAAAATTATGTCTTCTTTCACGACAAAACTTCCTACAGTGTTTTTATACTTTCCATCTGGATGTACCAGAATTGTTTCATTCTTTTCCAGTAGAGACATATATTGTGGAAAGCCAGTTGTAAAGCCAATGGTGTATGTTTAATACAAAATATAACGTGAGATAAATTCTCAGTGCTTTCTGGAAGAACAAGTCTCTGAAAATAAGCAGTCACCAAGAACATACCACAGAGGCTCTCCCTCCCACCTTCGAGGCTCCTCTCACACTAGCCCCCAGTCACCACCGTGCTCAAAAGGTTGGAGATGGCTCTTCCCAGTGCAACATGGGGCTGTTTGGCTGTTTCTGCCGAGAGTCTGGCTGTGAGTGGAGGAACAGCTTCCCTTGCAAGCTGTGGGCTGCAGCAGTCAGTGGCCCCAGAGTGCTGGTGAGGCTCCGTCTCACGCCGTGGTGATGAATTAGCTGGGACAGCTACACTGCCCAGGGACTCCTCCTCTTTGACAACCCTGGCTTGACTGATGCAGCTGTACTGATGTTTTCTGTCTGGGGTTATGAGCAGAAAATACTCTGTAGGGAAAATAGAATATAGGCACTTTTAATGTTACCCACAGATTTAAAAATCTAATGCTTTCACTTAGAACTTTTGAAATATTATATAAGAAAATACAAATGTTTAGCTGAGGAAACACTTCATCTTGTTCTTTTGAAAAGAATTTATCTAACACATCATTTAGCTTAGAAAAAAAAGTACATATTCTGTTCATTTAGTTGGGCTTTTTTTTTCCATCCCCTCCCTCAGTGATATTTCTCTTTGGTCTATGAAATCATCATTCAGAATATGAAACTGTGATTCAGAATATGTCTGGGTGATTATATCCTACATGAGATATAGAAAAATGGTTTCATTCCAGATGACCCCTTATAAGGTTATAAAGTAATTTATAAAGGATTTGTCATATAAAGGATTTGTCATCTGGAAAAGAGCTTTTTCCCATGTTTAGAAAACAACAGAAACCATGTAGTTTTGTTATTAGCTGAGACTACTATGCAATTCTCCAGTAAAGCAACTGATTAAAATTTATTTTTCATAGAAGTGCAATTTACACTAGCATTTTGCCATTATTGATAATAATTAATAACAATTCTAATATAGGAAATGAAGTATTAATCAGCAATGTTTAAAGAGATGTACGTTATAGACATACAGTACTTAAAAAATAGGAAAGATTTCTTCACTATTTTGTTTTTTGTATTTGCAGCTGTGGACTACACAGTCAAATATTGGTGAAACAAACTGCAAAACATGCTTGGTGACAAGATGACAGGGTAAGGTTCTAATTACAGAAACAAATTTTTCAAATGTTCTCAGACCCAGTTTAATCTTGGTTCATGAGAGAAAGGGGAGGAGGTAGAGGGCATAAACTCTAATGTTCCATTTCTGTTTTATGTAGCTACATTCAGCTTTAACAGGCATTCATTTATTTCAATCAGCATGAATCTTGGCAGCTGTATTTAGTATATGTGGCTCAGAATAATCTCTTTAAAGGCAGAAATCCCGAAGTGCACTGCAGCCACACTGTACTGTGAACTGATTACCCGAAGAACAAAAGGCTGTTCAGACCTTTAAAGACATAGTAAGCCATGGAAAACTTATTTCATCAGTGAGCTTTAGGGGAAACTGATGACTCAGTGCTTGACTTACAACAGTGTTCATACACAACCCTGCACACGTCTGTGTGCAAATCCTTCACTCTCACTGTTTGACCAAGCAAGTCTGTGTTACCTGCACACAATGATATTACTGCTGGGTATCTCAGCCATGGGTTTTCAGAGTGCTGTTGCAACTTGTGTGTATACAGCTGAAGGTCTGCTGCAACACCAAGTCTTCAGGGTACTTAGCCAGTCACCCCGTTTATGCTCACACACTGCTCAGACTAATGCCAGTGACTGAATAAATACAACTGATACCTTTTTATCAGACACCTTATTTTTCAAAGGCTGAGAAATTAGCTTCTGTAGATCTGACAAGTGGGAAACTCTTGCCTTCACATTTACAACCTGGCAAAGAAAGTCGAACAGATCAAGTCTCTTGTCAAGGACGCACCAGAAGAGAGTGAGGTAGCTGGGAAGAGCTATTTTCTGCTATTGAGTCCATGTGCTCTAACCCCAGGATCAGACAAATGAATGCAGGCAGAAACCTGACCTGAAAATTGCAGATTTTCAGTTAAGATCACTAATGAGGATTTTAATTAGTTGAGTAAGCCAGCATCAATACAATCAGTAAACCAAGCTCCATGACCTAGCAGCCTACTTCTTTCTGAAGGAAACTTTACTGTAGACAAGTGGGTATGAGGCCTTTCTCAGCCAATTTTTACCATTTATTAGCACAAGTCTGGCTTCACTAATTAGTATTTTAATTAATTTTAAATGACATGGCTCTTCTTAGAGCGTAAATCCATTCTGAATGCTCTCATCTGGACTGGGATGGCCACTCATTTCCAACAAGGGCTGGTATGGCTCTGTGGCTCGCTTGTGGGGATCTGCTAGCCCTGTGTCTCCTTCTCCCCTGGCAGTTGGGCTTTTCCCCCAGCCTTTCCAGGCTGCCATAACTTCCCTTTCATCTGGTCCTAGCAGTGGTCCTCGCTGGGTTGCAAAGGGAGATTCCCACTCTGGCAGTGGTTGTAGGAAAGCCCCCTCCACAGCATTGCTAAAGATTTTCCTTTTTTTGGAACATGGCTGCCCCTTAGGTAAAAACAGCTAAAATAAAATTTTCAGCAGATTCCACTCCTCACTCTGATTTTTATTATTTTAACACAGTACCCATTGTGAAAAGCTTGACAGTCTATACAACCACTGCTTGAAATTAATCTAGATGATGTGTCCATAATATGTCGATATTCTGTGATAGAACAGCATCTCTATCCTTTTAAAGTAGCATCATCACCAGTGGAAACAATTTGCTTCATCAAGGTGATTCCTTATTTCCATGGTGTGAATTGATGGTTACAACAACAGTCAGGAATGCTTCCTAGCTGAAAGTTTGTGAATATGCAACAATATAGTGAATTTTGAACTTGCAAATAGCTTAAGATGACTGCCTGCATTATAAACAATAGACTTGCAACAATGACAACTGCAATACTTTGTGCAAACGCTGAACTTCCACAGAGCTTATAAATAAGATTGAGTGAAAGGGAAGAGGAGGGCTGAAATACAGCTGGATAGAGAATGGTGTGATAGCTGACAGGCATCAGGTCAAGGATGAATTAGGAAACCAAGAAGGGAATGGAAGGAGAAACAGGTAAAGTTTCCTTACAAGCTCCCTAGGAAGGGAGAAGAGCTGGACAGAAAAGGAAATGGAGAAGGGAGAAAATAGTATTGCTTTTCTTGGCTCTGATGGATGAATTTCAGAGTGTCCCTGTTATGACTGCACTGAGAAAGCTGTACTAACCTAGGAATACACTACATAAGACAGCCATAGGGCAGAGATAGTGCTTACTCGTAGGATTTAGTGGCTTGCTCAACAGCAGTAGCTGAAATTTATTTCTACATCTTACTTATATCTATCTTTTACAGAAACAGTACATATTTGTACTACATAGCTGCAGTAGTGTAGTTCTCATTTATCTTCTTTTTTCATTTTATGTCTTTTGCATTGCATTTTAATTTGATGAAAATGGAACAGGCTGCCCAGGGAGGTGGTGGAACCACCACCCCTGGAGGTATTTAAAAGACGGTAGATGTGGTTCTTAGGGACAGGGTTTAGTGGTGGACTTAGTAGTGCTGGATTAACAGTTGGACTTGATGATCTTAAAGGTATTTTCCAACATAAATGATACTATGATTCTCTCATTCTAAGGAAGAAAAGCCCCATATGAATCAAATCTGCACAGAACTAAATAAGAGAAACGTGATGCTGGAAACAATGTGTTGGCAAGGGCCATAGGAGGCCTTTGCAGCTCTCCATTCCACTGGCAAAGCTGCACCTCGTAAGACTGAATACAAACAGAAATATAAAACACCCTCAGGAATGAGAATGCAGAGCAAAATTGTCAGGCTAGGTCTGATAAAGAAAAAAGTTTGGAATTCGAGCAAGAAGTCTACAGATTATTGACTTAGGTCAATAAAGATACAGACACAAAATCAACAACATTTTAAAATCTTTGAGCTGGTTTGTAAGTGCTACTGTGAATGAAGTGGTAATGCACAAGAGATAAAACAAGCAATCAAAGACAAAACCAAAAAATGTTATAAATTAAATCCTTGTGTCTTGGTTATACAGACTATTAAGTGGCAAGAGAGTAATGTCAATTTGTATTAATTTCTGCCATTTATAGCAGATGAAAATGGGCTCCTATTTTTACCCAGCATCAGTGATGTGCTGGTAATTAAAAAATATCACAGCTTAAAATAATTTTCTAATTCAGTAACTTTTCTTCTACCTTTTTACCCAAGTCCAGAGTGAATGAAAGGAAAAAAAAATCTTAAATTCTCACCAATTAAAAGTTTAGCCAAGGTCTGTGAAGATTACTTGATTAATTTTTCATGTCTGACATTTTTTACAGAAGCATAATTTTTATGAAAAAGAAGTGCCAATTTTAATAGTGTTTGTCAACCAGCCTATTTTGACTGTTTCAGAGTCTTCTTTCACTTTTCTGCTCATCCTTTTCTTCCTAGACCAAACTCAGATCGATTTGATTGTTTTTCTGCTTTGCAGAGCATTCCTACAAAATCATTAGTTCAGGTCTCAAACAGTTCCCTTCATTATATGGAAGACTGCAAGGAAGTTAAGTTACTGAAAGAAGGTCTGTACCATCCATCACTCATCTTTTCAGTGAAAAGCAATAGATTTTTCAATGCAACAGCAAGGCAGAGTTGCTCTTGAAAATATATTTGGTCAAATTTTCAGCTAATATAGCTTGTTTTGACCCCACAAACATTGGTTCTATTTTTGGGCCATTTCTAATGTGCTCAGAAGTATTTTTTTTAATTTAAAACTGTGGTCTAATTCTTACCCAGATAGTACTCAGCAGCTTCTCTTTTTAAAAGTTAACAATATTATATGAAAGCAATAAGAATTTGAAAGGCAAACATATTATTTTTTTAGTGTATCCTGTTTATCTTAAAATGAAACTGTTTTAGCTTCCTTGAGTGCAAAGATATAATGAAAGCTAAAAGGGATGTAGCAGGTACCAATTATAATGACCAGTCTGCATGGGTACCAAATCTGCAATTCTAATTTACAGGTTAAGTGATCACACCTCAGAAAATCTGGGAACATAATAAAGAATTTGTTCAAACTTAATTAGGACAAGTCATTAAAGCAAATCTTGAGGGGGAGGAGTGGAAAAAGGAGGCAATGAGAAGAAATTGCTGTCCTTAATACTTTTTTACAAAGTAAAATCACTCTCAAGTGAATTCTAGTAATGGCAGTGAAACAGTAAAGAAAGGAAGAGTAGGGGAAAAAGCAAGGGAAAGAAAAAAGAAGTAAACTGATGGTATATGAAAGGAGAAAGGAAAAAACCAGGCATGTGGCATTTTAAAATTGTTGTGTGTTTTCTGCTGGCATGGCTGTTGCAGAAAGGTTGGTGTCTCTCCACACCAATTGCTGATTCCTTCCTTTGTTCCATTTCAGCTCTCTGCATTCTGCAATTGTTAATTGCATTTCTACTTTAAACTGTTCCATATTTTTGGTTAAACCCTAACTTGGATCTTTGGATTCTATAGTACTTTCTCCTTTTAAAACCAAGAAGTAACTAATAAAAGAACAAATCTACCTGAATGAATGCCCTTTCCATGCCTCATTATTGCAGTGGAAGGTTTGAAACGCAACTAAAGAATAAACAGAGAAACTAAAAGGCCAGGCAGAAAAGAATTCAACACTCCTCTATTAGATCTCTGGGGTTTTTTTTATGTTTATTAATTTGAGAGCCTGAATACCTGCTGCTGTCCTCCCTTTTTCCCCCAGGCACTGCCCAGGCAGGCTGGCTCTCACAGAGAGAACACCACAAGCACATAGCTCACACCACTTAAAGGCTGACAGGCTCCAGTCTACCAGTGCAGCATCCACTTCATTAGGATTATTTATATCCTGGTAGATGTCAGAGTGTGAATATTCCTGTTCTGGCTGAAGGATGCTGAGTGTCTGTCCCATTTGTGCAGAAAGCTACTTGTGGCCCTCCTCATATCCTCAGCACTGCTATTGCTCTGTCTACCTGGCTGTCATTTTCAGCTGTGCTCAAGCCACTGTCATTTATCCTCAGATCTCCCTGGCACCGCAGGACTGCTCTGATGCCTGTGCTCAGCCAGAGCACAGCATTTCTCTTACAGTGCCAGGGAGTGCACTTAGGGGTGAGAAGTATATATTGTGGCCTTACTTGACACAAAAATCATTTCCAGCTGTTTATTTCCTAGTGCCCTTGTTTGTGTTACAACTTAGTTCATTCTGCCAAAGCAATGTGCTAGAGTCACAGAGCAGCTGACAACCAGCATGGCTTGAGCCCAGGGTGTTGAAGCCATGAAGGTGACTCACCGTCACAAACTTTTGCCCAGTGTCCTGTTTCCAGGGAACTGATTTTGCAAAAGCACCCTGCTCTGAACCATTTTCAGGAATGGATTGCCTGTGCTGTATTCAGGAGACTGCACTGCCCCACCCTGGCCTGTGCTGATCCATCTTCCCAGTCACACAGGAGGCTGAGCTGCTCTCAGTCCCCATCCTTTCTCTAACCTGGAATGTAATAATACAGTGCCATGGATATCAACAGGAGGAAAAACTTACAGTGCAGGAGCTCAGGGTGCCCTCTGCTCCACTCTGAAATTCAGCAGTAATGAAGAATCATAGACTCAGACTTATAGAATCATAAAATAATCTGGGTCGGAAAGGACCTTTTAAGAGTCCTACTACCCTGCCATGGTCAGGGATATCTTCAACTGGATCAGGTTGCTCAGAGCCCCATGCAAGCTTCTCTTGAATGCTTCCAGGATTGGGCTTTCTTTGAGCTTCCTTTTCTGGCAGACGCACTCACAGCAACCCTTCTATTTCTCTTTGCATCCCTTGCTAAGTTCAGCTGCATCTTGGCCTTTGTGACCTCACCCCAACAAAACTGGGCAGCATCCCCATACTCTTCCTGTCTCTTTACCGTCTGGATTTGTAGCAAGCACTACAACTAATACAGGCGCTCTGCCTGAGGGGTAAAATAAGCAAAGCGAGGAAAAGAATATCAAATCTGCATACCCCTCTCCACTTGCTACCTTTTGCTGTCAGCTGCTTACAGATATCTTGCCCAGTCTGTGCATATTGTTTACTCGCAGCTATTACTAGCAGGAGCTGATTAAAAGTCCCTTCATATATCGAGAGAATTACTGGCAGCAGATGGATATCATAAGTTGAGATGAAAGGCAAGGGTGGCTTGGTATTGCACTAAGTGGGCAGAACTAGGGGATTGCTCTGGAAGGCAGTTAAAATGGAAGTGAATTCAACAGAGCGATATGGAAAAATAACAGCTATAGAACAAAGGCCATAGCTGCCCATGGACTGACATCATATTGGCAGCAGGTCAACAGGCAACTGGTATAAGCATTGTATTTTCCAAAGAATGACTTTATAAACAGTTCTTCACTACCAAATAGCAGAGACACTTGGATATTTCACAAGTTTTATCTGAGAAAAAGACAGAGAAGAAAAAAGGGGCACATTAGGATGAAGAACTACTCAGACATTCAAGCAGAACAATTTTTTTCATTTCCATAAAAGAGCTGATTTATTATCAATTAGCTATGATTAGCTTGTTTATTATTTATGTTTAATGTGGAAATTCTGAAAAGCATGTCCTCGATCCTTTTCATTCATGCTGTTATAAAGCAGCTGGGATGGGGTCTGTGGCTCAGATCCAGGAAGCCGTGACCGACCAGAGAGAGCGTCCTGCAAGGGACAGTCCCCCAGAGGTCTGCGGGGATCCCTCAGCCACCGGGCTGCCTCTGCAGAGGGGTGCCTGTCCCAGCAGGCTGTCAGCTCTTTAGGGATTTCAGTGAGAGTGACTTCAGCTCTTGTCCTGCAAGGCAAACCCCAGGCTGGACCAGGAGGAGAGAGACGAGAGGCTCCTTTGGCGGTTCTGCATGGGGCAGCTTTATTTGACCCGCTCCCCGCAAAGGGGAGGCCAGGGATGAGCTCTCTGATCTCTAAGGGGGAATAGGGGTAGTTCTTATAGGGATGCAAGGGTGGGTGTGAGAGGGTAAAAGCCAGTGGGTTACAAAGGATCTACATAGGGTCTCCCAGAGGATCATGGTTCTGTGTCCTCTCTCGCCATAACGGAGAGTGCTGCATCTTCTAAGGGGATTCTGCTGGGAGGTTATGCAATCTCCTTATCTCAGCAAGCCTCCCTCCAGGGCAGGGGCTGGGCATACCCCACACGGTTACATATTGAGAACAGCCAGAATGAAAAACATCTGCCTGCTGCTACAGACACCAAGGCAATCCTATAGGGAAAGAGGAATGTTTGAACTTTAACCTTATCTTCATTGGAATTTGCAGCAGGTTGTTGCACATATATCTTATTCAGAATATGTAGCTGACACTTTTCACTGGAGTTAAGCCTGTACTTCCCAGGGCTTTTGCTGAGGAATATACACATCGCTCTGGTTCTACTGCTCGGAGCAGAAGGTCTAAAACCAGCAGGCTCTTTCTCCGGAGAAGCATCAGGCAGAGGAGTTCTCCCTCTTGTGGAGTCAAATGTAACTCCACTGGAAATTTAAATTCTGCTTCCATGCTCATCTACTCTCAGAGACAGAAAAGACCTAGCCAAGAGGAAGGTGAAAGTAATTTGCAGGTTTCCTCATATGATGGCACAATATGAGCAAGAGCAAGGTCTAATCAGAAATAAGGTAATGTCACTATGAAGACCGTATTTTGACCTGAACACACATTGTGCATTGCAATAATTCCGAAATTCTTTTGCACATCAGGCATCTGGTTCAGCAGCTTTTCCTTTAACTTATGGCCATTACTGTCAAATCTGCCTTTCTTCTGTTTCTAAATGACCCTTTGCACTTCTATATAGAGGAAGGATTTATTACAGTTTTAAACCAGTGCATGCTTTTTTCTTTTTTCTTTTTTCCCCCCCTCTCTGCATGTAGGTAGAATGTTCTCAAACCTCACCAAGCAGGTTTTCTTCCAGTGTGAATTCTTTTTGCCATCCCTCCCTCCAGCAGGTGTGGCTCACAGTTGTTTTTGGCTCTGGGAAATGAACATTTCTGAGCATTACGTAAATATATTTCTGAATTGATCTTTGTTCTCTGTGTATACTGAACTGTATTAATTTCTATCACTTCACAGACAGAACATTTTGGATGAATAGCTGTTCAAACACCTATTAATTTCTACTGTTTTGTTTTGGTTTTTTTAATTGAACTGTAGCATGATCCAATTAACTCTCATTTATTCTTCCCAAGAAGATCAACCCTTGATCATTTGCTTTAATGTTGACATCTCATGTTTCAAACCCATGGTCATGTAAGTGAAATTCCATTCTTTTGACTCTAATATTGACTTTTCAAGGTAGCTAATAACCAGACATTTCATTAGCCCACTTATCTTTTATGTTTTTCAGTAGCATCCATTACATTAAATGTGTGCTCCTAAAAAAGTGTTTATAATTTTTTCTTGTGGTAATAATCTAGCCTCTTGATGTACAAGACAAAGTGGCTAATTTTCCCCTTACTGTGTGGCATCTTACTTAGGTTTGCATTTTATTTTTCTCATTCACATTTTTTTTCTTTTAATTTTAGAGCTTTTGAGCCACTTGCAAAATTTTAGAACTTCACATAGAGTTGCTTGGCTGGCACTCCTCATAGATCAAAAAGTCAATCCTGAAGAAAAAAAATTGGAAGATTTACAAAACCTGTTAGCTTATCAGAACAGGGACTTGACAAAGCTCGTACTAGAGATTGAAAGATTGTGCAATAATACTTCTTAAGTGTCTGTTACACAATGAAGGTAAATTTCAAGAAAAACATTAGGAAGTATCTTCAGTTTCAAGTCTCACATGTAGCAAAGGCCTTTCAGCTTACAGTATAACAGAGCTGTGACCTGTCCCAGTGTCTGGTTGTGCAACTCCCAGGTAGTTTCACACTTCTCTATCCTCATCCTACTTGATACGTGAAGGCATTTCCTCTCCTCTCTATCCAGGGAACACACAACAGCCCTTATGCCTCTTCAGGCTCATGCAAAGCCCAGACATCTTCAGACTTGCTATGGCTGGCAGTGTTTCCTCTATCAACAGCAGCTTCTGTTTTCCTTTGCTGACACAGAAATGGCATCTGATACCTATCCTCTTCTCCTGTTTTTATTTAAAGAACTGTGACTTTCTGTAAAAGGCAAGTATCACGTATTTCCTTAATTCCTAAATAAGAGCTAGTATAATCCCTAGTACTGTATTGCCCCAGCTGTCGCTCCTGAAAGGCCCTTCCCCAGTTCTGCAGGTGGGCTATTCACCAGGGTCCCTTGTCCCTGCAGCCTGCCAGGTCCTGTAGAGCCTTGCAGTGAAGCTTCACCTCCATGGGCTGCATCCTCCAGAGGCTTCCAGTGCTGTCCACATCCCAGTCCCTCCCACCAGAGAGATGCCAGCTGGCAAACTAGATTTAAAACAGCCTCCTCCTAATATTTTGATATCTAATGATGAGATACTTAGCCTAGGTGCCAAGATTGTCTCTGAAAAGTAAGACAGTTTATTGTCTTACTGTGTAATTGAGCACCTGTGAATAATGTAGAAAAAACCCCAAAACCTGAGAGCAAGAAAGGGCTTGAATTGCTTTTATGTCCCATCTGAAAGCAACTAGAAATTTTTCCTTCCATAAACGATTTTTTTATTGATTTACAGAGAACACAAAAAAGAGTTAGTCTCACTTCTCTTCTGGCAACCCAACTGGTGAGATGTAAAGCAGGGCAAATTTCTCTCACAGTACTATTTTTATGCTTTAAAGCCACACAACTATAGAATTTGCCAAGAATGAGATGTTTATTTGTTTAAACACTTGCAGCATCTATGACTTGCTTTAGGTATTTGGCAATAACTTACATGTATTATTTGTAAGGAGTGAAAAATCAACAATCACGTTAACATTTCTGAGATTCCAATGTCCAGAGAATTTCAGTAATTTTATTTACATTTATAACCTTATATCTATTACTTTTCTTCTGTTCAGAAAGAAAATGAAGGCTTGTGTGTATCATGCCCAGAAAGTCAAGAGGCTGTGCTGGATTGACCTTTGCTTGATACCCAGTGCCCACCAAGCTGCTCTATCACCCTCCCTTCTCAGTGGGAGAGGGGAGAGAAAATAAGATGGAAAACAAATTGGAGTTTGGGATAAGGCAGCTTACTAAAGCAAAAGAAAAAGTTTGTGCATGCACAAGGAGGGGAAAAAATAATTTTATTCTCTACTTTCCATCAGCGAGCAACGTCCAGCTAATTCCCAGGAAGCAAGGCTTCAGAACGATCACTCCTGAGGGCAAACTTTGCAACTAACAAATGCCCCACCTTCCTCCTACCTCTCTTAAGTTTTATAGCTCACCTGGTATCATCTGGTACGGAAAATCCCTTTGGTTAATTTGGGTCAGCTGTCCCAGCTGTGTCCCCTCTCAGGATCTTGCCAGCTTACTGCTTGGGAGTGGAATGTTGGGGAGACAGTGCTGATGCTGTGCTGGCAGTGCTCAGCAGTAGTCAAAATGTTGGTGTGTTATCAACACCTTTCCAGCTACCAATGAAGAGCACAGTACTGTGAGGACTGCTACGGGGAAAATGAAATCCATCTCAGCCGGACCAAATACACAGATACATGCAAAAAAAGATTTTGGCAAAGAACAGACAACAAAATAAGTTTCTCAGCTCAGAATTTTGTTTGGGAATGGTCTTATTTTGTATTTTTGGTCTTATTACACTCCCTGTAATGCCTGTTACCACCTGAAATGTCACCTCAGGTGTCTCAAATCCTTTAGAAACTTTGGTCCTGCATTGAAAAACTTCAGAGGATGGTACAGCGCTGTCTTGGTGTGACATGTGGCTCAGCACCAAGCATGACTTTGAACTCTGTGGAGGCAAAGACTGTCACGTTTACTTTGGTGCAGCTTGGAGGGTTTGTACTCTCTCTGTGCCCTGATACAGTCTGGGACCACAGTTCTGTCACTAACCAGTGCTTTGTAAGAGATGAGGCAAAAATGCAGAATTGCTGTACAATCATAGGGCAGGATCACAGTGGTGCCATTCTGTAACAGAGGCATATAACAAGAGTACATGGGGATGTTCTGAGCTGGGCAAACCAAACTGCACCCTTGATGCATGAAATTACAATCCTCCAAATGCCTTTGCAGTGTGGGGAGGGAATGAAGAGAGGCTTAAGTAATAACAATTGCCTATTCCATTGCTCTTTCTCTGAGCAGATATAAATAACACACAACAATTCTGGAAGCTACAGGGACTTGTATAAGATTAAATTACCTAAGTCAAGGTTAATTGAAGAGAAATGGTTAAATTCAAATTAGAAACAATGTATGTTACATTTAAATATGAAACCAGGAAGGAAGTATGACTTTCCAACAAGGATTACAAATGGTACTGCATATCAACAAACCATATTAGAGCTGGAACACTTGTTTTTATGGTCTAGGTTGCAAGGCTGGTGGCTTTATTTTTCCTAGAAGTTATTGTCTTTTCCAAAAGACTAAGAATTAGGACTAGTTGCACATTCCTGTGTGCCACACTGAAAACTTAACATTCAAGAGAACATCCCTAGTTCTTAACTGCCCTTTTCTTTCATGGCACCCACTGGTGGGTGCACCTGTCCAGTGCAAGTGTCTGTGCTGGGTATTGTGCAACAGGCACCTCTGTGGTGTGAAGACCTCTCTGGAGGCTCTCTGTGTGCTCAGTAGGAGATCTGCAGGTTATCACGTCAGCAGAAACTGGTGAGGTCTCAAGGGTTAGGCAGGGGCTCAAGGAATTTTGAAAAACATCAATTTTTAATTTGTCCTTGTGAATTTCTTAAATAAGTTCCACTGTGGAAAAAATCAGCATGATTCATGAGATCACACTTTTGATATTTCTAGGCAAGCAAAGGACAGTCTGAGAAGGTGAAGTGTTTTCCTTGAATATACACTAGCTGGAATGTGACTCAATGCCTTGAAGTGCTCCATGGCAGACTGTTCTGCTGGAAAGCAGAAGTACTTCAGTCCAATGGTATCATTTGTTTGTTGGAAATACCTTTTCTACAAAAGAGTAATGTATGTGGACTATCGTCAAATGAGAATTTCTCACAGAACTTAAATGACCAAACTCTTTGGTTTTCTGCTTTTGGCAAACTATGTGTGCCAGGAACTATGCATTAGAATAATTTAACACTAATATTACATTGACTCAAAGCATGCCTACGAGCAAGAATTATATATTTTTTCACTTTGGCTAAGAATTTAGTTTTATTTTTAGACGAATACTTTGGTTTCTATTTTCAAACACAGACTTTGAATTTTGCAAAGATCTGATCTAATATTTTTTACTTTTCTTTTGCCTTTAATATTTAGCACTAATCTACTAATAAATCTTTGTTCATTAAGTGCTTTATAATTGCAAAATGTTACATGATAACTCACTACTAACGAACAGAATTCTAAAAAGAAATCCTGGAAAACAGAGTGTTTTATAAAACCATCACAACTTAACTGACATCAAACTGATGCACAGTACAGTGGTTAGTGGTCTAGTATTACTGAACATATGGGAGAACTTCAGATGATAAAAATTGCTCCAGATAGGAGATGTCAAGGCACAGTTCTCAATGCTGAGGCAACTCTATTTACTCTTAGCTGCTGTGGGTTCCACGTCTATGTCCAGGTCTGAGAGAGCACAGTAGAAGAGCATCTGAACATACTTCGTTGTTGTAGCTGTACTGGCAAAAATGTGAGACAGAGTTATAATATATCCTAGATATGCATCTGGATTTTGAGGATTTGAAAACACTACACAGATATTAGGAAAATCTTAAAACACCTTAATCAATTGAATTAAGCATATGTTATAAATAGCTAAAGGCAAAAGAAGTCAATAATCAAACTGAAATTCTTGTTTAATCAGATTTCATCAACATTTTCACTGAATTTATAGCTGACTTGATTTATTCAAAATTAATAAAAATATTAAAGATATCCTTTTCAAGACTGCCTGAATTTGAGGACTGGCATCTACCCTTCAAGACAATAATTAATTATTTCATTGTTTCTGAAAATCTGTGGTCTCCTCTGATTTGGATGTTCCATTCCTTGGATGGAAAGTGAAGAATCAAAGATGTTCTGGTATTTCTGCCTTCCAGGGTGTTAAAAAGTACAGATTTAGTATTCACAATCCTACATGGCTCTTATTGAGCCAACATATTGAAATGGTTCAACACCACAAATATCAGATGACCACATGACATCCACATATGGGACTGTTTTGTACAGGTAAGCATAGTTTTGTTTTCAGGACCATGTGATGAAGCAGATGATCTCAAACATGCCACATATCAAAGCATAGCAAAGCTTCATAAAGAAAAGGATTTTAGGATAATTTATTCTCTCTTTCTTCTCACCAAGGTTTCAGAATGGTGACTAGGACGTGATGTTGCTTACCAGAGAGCCAAAGTAGACATTTAGGTCGTTTTTCAACTGGCAGATAGACTCCCAAATAATATGCAGGAATGCCTGAGAGGGCAATACCAACGCCAATAAGGGAATTGATTGTGTCACTGTAGAGAGGCACTATGACCAGGAAAAGGGAACACAAACAATATACTATAGGGAAGAAGAGGCTAAGCTGTGGAGACATAAAAACCAAAAAACAAACAAAAAAACCAGCATTTGTTAAAAGATGCAACAAATACTCTACTGTAAAAATTCAGGCTTTGCAGATTAAAGTCAGACATGTCAACAATAAAAGTATGTACTGAATCTTTTGACTGCTTACAGTCAGCATAATTTGTTAGCTTCGGTGTACAGTGCTGAGAGCCTCTTATTTGGCACACATCTGAGCATTTGACTATTTCATTTTTTTCAGGCCTGCATAAACCCAGTTCCTTTACAATTAGTAAAAGATCAACCTTTGAAAAAAGTACTTTAAAACTGAGCAGTAATGGCTATCTTTCTCTTCAACTTCAGTTCTGAATTTTTAAGGGTAATTTTGATTGGGAACTAGCTCACTAGACCTTTAATTACCATCTTGATGCTGTAGAACTAATGGACTGATTTACAACCATTTTGTGTGGTCACTTAAAAAAATATCATACCACAAATAAGGGAAGTTGGGCCACAAAGCTGATAAGAAGACTGGAGCACCTTCCCTACGACAACAGGTTGAGAAAGTTGGGGCTGTTCAGCCAAGAGAAGAAAAGTCTGCATGGAGACATCATAGCAACCTTCCAGGGTCTTAAGGGGGCTTACAAGGAAGCTGGAGAGGGATCCTTCGTCAGGAACTGTAGTGATGATAGGACAAGGAGTAATGGGTAAAAACTGAAAGAGGGGAAATTCAGGTTAGGTATTAAGAGGAGATTCTCTACTGTGAAAGTGGTGAGACATTGGAATAGGTTGCCAGGGAGGTTGTGGAAGCCCTAACCCTTGCAGTGATTCAAGGCTAGGTTGGATAAATCCTTAGGCAACCTGGTATAGTGGGAATTGGCCCTGCCTATGGCAGGGATGGTTGGGACTCTGTGATCTTTAAGGTACCTTCCAAATCTTAACATTTAAGAATTCTGTGATACTATGGAAGTTTCGATAACCTCTTTATGAATTTATCTTTCACCCATTTTTTTTACTGTGTCTAGTAGTGAGCCCTCTCATGAGTCCAGGAGTTGACATTTGAATACCAGCTGAAATTGGTGAGAGTTTACTGGTATAAATACTTTTTTTCCCTTAAAAAGGTTAAAAATTATGAAAACCAACTGCTACGTTTCAGAAAAGGAAACGTTGTATGTGGAGCTGTGGTGTTGAATAGGCTGGCAAATGCTGACAGGAATTAAACAGTCATTGTGTATAATCTGACTGTAATCCTTAGTAGAGTCAGAGGCAAAACTGCCAAAAAGGCAAGATTTAATCTTTATCTTCCACATATTTTGTGGGAAAGTTTGGAAATTGAGTGTGCACACACTTCAGGAAAATTTGGTCTGCTGTGGAAAATTGGGAAGTTTTCTAGCAGGAAGTACTTAGGATATTTTATGCCTTTGTTTGAACCTTTTTTAAATTAATCAGAATGTTACACTTAAATGGAAAAAAATGTGTTTGTAAAAATGAGGCAGGAGTTTTGGAAGAGAGATTGACAAAGAAGATATGTTTGGGGGGTGTGAATTTTTAATTCTCTTAATTCTTACTGCATCACTGCAGAGCCAAAATGCAGGTCATGGAGCCAACAAACAGGAGCCAGTGCATGCTTCTGTGTGCCTGCTGTGTATTTCCATCCTTGCTTCCTGGACAATCACTGGATTAAAACTAGAAACAGGTTTTAGGCTCACTTTGTTTCTGTGCAGTCTCCCTGGCCTAAGTGATAGTCAAATGCTCTTGTAAGTCAATCATTAAACTTGCATTTTACTGTCTATGACCACGATGCAGTGGGAGGGAACATTCAAAATATATTTGATTATTTAAGCTAACTTCTGTGTGAGCAGAATTGTGAACATTTATGGGCTTTGGAGGGATTTTGCTGTGTTTGTTAAATCACGTAGGTTTGATCTGTGTTAACCTCTCTGGAGCCTCCATCACCAGCTCTACTGAGGTCTGCTATTCTTCCAGGATGGGCTAAGAACCCCAGAAATTTATTTATTCCTTATTTGTGTGGAAACAAAAATTATTGTAAGTCTGAATGAAAGAAGAATAAATGGGATATATAATTTCAATTTCACAGCAAAACTACCAGAAGAGATGTTCTTGTGGACTCTAATGGGTTTTGCTCCTCCATCTTGTGTTTTGAGAGGATTTCTATGGCTAATAAATAATCTATAACGTAACTGGTACTGTTATGGTTGTGATATTAAAGATCATATAAACACATGCATTAGTTGGCTTTTAGAGCTTTTTTCCTGTCTTTTTTACTTACTTTAACAGGCCGTGGTCTATGTGGCTGAGTATATCTCAAATATATTAGTCCTGCAATAGATAGACCCACAAAGAGCCAGTAGTTGAAGCAGTAGTAATTAATAAGGAGGAAAACATCTTCCACAAGGAGATAAAGCAAAGTCATTAAACCCTAGAGATAATAAAAACAAAGACTTTTTAATGTGAAAATAAAGACAGAGTAAAATTATAAACTGGCCTGTTTCCAACCTATTTGTATGGGCTTAGGATATCAGGTCCTTGAAAGAAGGACATGGTCCGCTCATAAATTGAGACCATTAGAGTAAATTTTGTGCCCTGCAGGTGTGCAATACTGCCTGCACAGAAAGACCTAAACCACCAGGAATTCAATGTCTATTTTAACAGATGAGCAGAAAGAACTTCCACTTTCCACATGAAAAATGTGAATGGTGATATATTAAGAGAGTATAGATCATCTTACTACTGCAAACAGAATCCCTGTGAGAAGAGTCTTCATAATGAAATTACAATTTTTAGTAAATTATTCTATGTCAAACAGGATCAGTATGATAACCTATTCATAAATGTTATCTAACACAGGGCAATGGCAGACACCAAATAAAATGCACACTCAAATACATAGATTATTTATGAAAATTACTTCCACTAATTCTATAACTTGTGGCACAATTGTGTGTCACAAGATCTCATTTGTATAGTGACAGCAGAAAAAAGTCAATAGGGCTATAGGTATCCAATGGTAGAAATTTAATTTTAAGAGCTTTGTCACTTCTGTAAAAAATAGAGTTGTAGAACATCAACCTGTGGCAGGGTCAGAGAGATGTTCCTGACATACTCTCCTCCAGTGACACTCTAAAAGCTCACATTAAAGACTTAAACAGCTCCTGTCTATACCATTACATATTTAGCCATTCTCGGTTTTCTCAGCAATGCTATTGTACTTCTCACTAATATTGTTTGGAGAGTGTATGAACATGAACCAAGCCATTCTCTTTCCCACCCCCTCAATGAGTTTTAGAAGTTTTAGAAGTTTTGTGGGCATTTGCAGAAGATGTCCCCAGGGCAGGAGAAGCCCATGAGAAGTCCAGGGCAAAGCAGAGATGTTTTACCCGAGGTCCAGACCCCAACTGCCCCAGCCAGGCATGAGGCTGAGGTGTCACTTACATTGAACAGGAGAGCAGGGACTGGTGTGAAGCACTTTATGTGAATCAAGCTCAGACTGACAGGGAGGTGTCCTTCCCTGGCTCCAACATAGAAAAGCCTAAAAAAAGACAAAGGGAAATCAACCATACAGCCAAGGAATAGCTTTTTGCTTCCTGACAAAGCAAAGAAATAATTCTTTTATTACTCTGTTGTAAGTGCTGCTCTCTTCTCAAGTGGCTTTGGTTTATCAAACGGTGCTGATCATGAGAAGATGTCTGATTGTAACAATCTCTCCATCATAAACGAACAACTTGACATGGCAAAAATTAACTGTGTCACTTTTACCAAACAGCAGTAAAGAATGCTGATTAACAATACACGATTCCTTTTCAATTATTTAAAATAAATGTTGTATTTCATACCGAGATGCTGCAATAATTGATGAGTTTAAGCCACTATAGCAAGACATGGCCACTGCTATAGGAATTATCCACTTGGCATGACTAAGGGTTTCACCTCCAAATGTCTGTAACAGAAGAAAATAATGGTGAGGCCTACTATGTTAAGCATATGGATAATCCTGAGGAATTCTCATGAAAACACAACAGCCCAAATGTAGTGTCTTAGCCCATACTTTTTAATGACACCCAATAATGACTTGGGAAATGAGAATTTGAAAAAGCTGATCAGTATCAAAATAAAAATTGCAGATATATTAAAAAAGATTAAAAAAAATTCTAAGCCTAGATTAAGTCATTGATGGAAAAGAAGATGATGTATTGGCTTTAAAGTATTCTGACAAATACCGACTGTAGTAATCCATGAATTATCATTTGACTTCTGTATAAAATATTGATAAGGTTTTAAGAAATATTTCAGTGCACACTTCTGCATTGAAAATATTGCTGTGGTCCTGCAGCGTTAAATGTTACACACTGTACATCAGAATGATAACAAAAAAACCTGGTTCTCCTACCACCCAGACTTTCTACAGATCTTTGATCCTGGCAAAAGCATCTTTCCTATGATGTAGTGCTAAGAGCAGGATTTACAGAGCATGTAAGAGGATTTTTCAAGAGCAGATTTATCGGATACATTCTTGATATGCACCTTCTAATATACCGGTACTGTTACATGAAAAAAAGTGTTTTAAGCTGCCTTCAGCATGACAGTATTTCAGCTGTTTGCCAAGTATGCTACCTAAAATTTTCCTGTAGTGTCTTTTGTTTGGGTTATGTTCCACAACTTACCACAGCCACCGCATCACTTGTGAGGAGAGCTGACATGTCCAACACTACATAGTATGCTATATTAGTCAACAAGTAAATAATAGCTACAATAGGCATTGAAATTGCAATAGAAAGAGGTAGATTCCTGCAAAAGGAAAACAGAAAAATTATTTCATGTTATTTAAATGAGAAATACTTAAATGGAAGATTGGTCCCTGGTTCAAACATTTGTGAATGGATACCTCCATCATGTCTTGTAATCCATCATTTTGAAGCACGGGGTTACTAAATAACATGCAGCCATATGTGAAACAATCCCATAAAAAGCTTAGTTTTTTGCTTGAATGTCTGTCATAAGTTAAAAAAAAAAAAACCTTAAAACATTCATACATGTAAATTTAATATACTGAATTATATAATATGAAGCAATTTGAGAGCACTCAAACAATGAGATTTAAATGCACACTTAGGTATTTTCTTTTTCTGACTCATAACCTACACATGTCCCAAGACAAGGTGGACTATATCAGCTTGAGTGGCTGATGCACACCAACTACCACAGGGCTGACATCCCTACAGAAGGGAGGAGATGATATTTGCCCATGAAGAGTACTGCTGAAGATCACATCATAAAAGCCATAAATCTGACGCACTCTCACTCTACTGGTGGCAAAAGATATCTTGGAAAAATAATTTTGTCTAACTGAAAAGAAGTAGGGAGTTTTAGAGGGCTAGACAGACCTTTGCTTTTCCTTGCTTTCAGCAGGGATTTGTTCTCCTTCTTTAAAAATTGTTGTCTGAAGTGTAAGATGTAAAATACATACATATAGGTAAATGACTCATTAGTGTGATAAAACTGATGAATGGGCACAATAATCAGAAGGAGTTCTCCTACTTACTCCCTCGTTTGAAAAGAATAAGGTTTTGGAGAGAGAATAATTTGACTAATTTCCAATCAGAAACAAATACAGAGTGGCTTGTCCTGCCATCACCTGCCAGTGATTCAAAGGAAAGTGATTCATGTGTTTACCTCTCAGGATTCTGCATTTCCTCGGTGACATAGTTGAGCGTGTCCCATCCTGAGTAGGAGAAGAGGGCAGAGTAGAGAGCCAGGGCGATCATCCCTGGGTTTGTTGCCGAGCCCTCGAATGGAGCTCTCAGGTTTTCTGTTTCCCCTGTACAAATGGCAGGTGCCAATTGCCTGTTACATTTCAAGGATTACAACTTAGAAGGGCACTACACCTGAAGTGTCAGCTAACCAAAAGGAAATAACCCCCACTGCATCCAACAGCATTACTGTATGTGAAAGTGCACAGCTTACATTTTTATTTAACAAACAGAAGAGTTTCAGTCAGGTGTTCAGACAGCTACACTTGCACAGGGAGAAAACAGAACACATTTTCCCATGTTTGTTATTTGGATGTGACTTTTGTAATTCTACCAGATTTCACAGAGTCCTCTTCTGGCATTACTGCCGAGCCTACCGAAGGAGGGAGCCGTACCAAGGGCATGCACTACTCTGCCAGCCAGGATGAGGTACTTGGCAAACCCAATTTCAGTTCCTGAATCTGTCTCATATTTCTTCCTAAAATCGGTGCTTTTATTTTTCAGATGAATCAGCGGCCACTAGAGGGGGACCTCCTGTAGGCATGGTTTTCAGGGGGATGCTCTGACCCACAAGGGTGTTCCCCAAAACTAAGAGATGAGACTTAAAAATCTTTCTTTTAAAAATTCTGCTGTAGTTTAGCAACATCGGTTGAGATGAGAACCTGCAGAATGCTGCAAAATAGGCGAAATGCTAATGAAACTGCATAAGCCTCCACTGCCATCCTGGAAAGGGGAAGAAAGGCCTTACTGAGTTTGCAGAAGGAAAGTCTATTATCTAATGCAAATGGAATTGGGTTAAGTATTAAGGGAAGACAGAAGCATGCTGAAACCTCAATTAGGAAAGAAAGTAATGTCTTTGTTGTAAAATGAAAGCACTGATTCGACTAAGGAGTTTATAGATACTACAAAGGCAATTCAGTCATTGAAGAGCAGGAGACTGAAGCAAAGAAGAGAAGCTATGAAATGTACACATACTTTGGAGAAGAAAATGGTTGGAATGCAAAAAAAAGAAAAATCCAAAATGATCAAGAAAAGCTTTTTGGGTTTTTTTGCTAAAGACAGCTCATATTCAAAATCAGATATATTCAGAGTATTTTAACACAAGAAGTGTATCCAGGCACATCAGAAAGAATATGGCAGGGCTAAAACATCATAACTGTTCCTCTCACTAAAACAGCTGCTGACCTTAAGAGTCATTGACCTGGTCACAGCTTCCTCCAGAAGTCTACATTATTCCTCCTCCCAGTCCTTCCTGTATTTAAGTGCTCAGTTCTGCTTAAACAAAGCAGAGATGAGACCTTTACTACCAGTAAAAGCTCTCAGCATTTCGTGTTCCTCACCATAATGTTTCCTCTGTGCTTTAACCCTCCCTGACCCCACAGAGCAATGCAGAGGAAACAAAGTGGGCTGTATGTGGGACCAGAGGGAGCAGCCCCTGGGTCCAACAGCACACCAGTGAGTGGGACAGGAGTTTTGAAGGAGGCAGTTTGAAAGCAGAGGCAACGCTGCTACAGAGCTGACACCACAGAATCACACCTTTAAAAAACTGCAGCAGTTTTATGAGGGGAACTACTCCTTCATGCAACTGTGGCCCTTAAGCAATGCTGCTTCCCTGAATCTTCACGTCCCTGCCCTTAGGACTGGGTTTGGTTGTCCAGGTTTCTTTAGACTTCAACCAACTGGTGACACCTGACATGCACAGATAATGGCTTATCAAAAAAGCTTTCTTAAAGTCTGGTGTAGCTGCACAGTGTAACAGCTGAAGCATCTGCAGCCAAGGAAAGAAGGAGGCCCGCAAACAAGGAAAAGCCAGCACGCTCCTTAGGTTTTATAAGCTAATTTAGCAGGAGAAAAAGATAATTCCTAAGCTGAAGAGGGGAAACCATCTTTATTTCAACTGAGTAAAGATAAAGTGGCTATGCAATTTAAGAATTTCAAAGCAAATAAAAATGTAAAAACCTTAGTAATCTAAGCAGCAGAACTAGAACTGGAAGAGACTTCACTGTGGCAGAGGCCCAAATTAATAAAAGAAAATCTATTGCCATATGCAAAGATCAGAGAATCATAATAAACTACTCTCCAGGTTTTCAGTGCGTTCAGTTCAGCCCAGTTATTGCTGAGAGGAGGTGGTTCATCTGCCCTGTGACGCCTTACAGTAACACCATACCACAGTGATTCACAGAACTGCACTGTTACAGTCTTCTCCTCTGTTTCTAGGAACAAACATGCCCTCTCCCAAATCCCACCTATGATTTACCCTCTCTGATCCTCTCCCTGGGCAGGGTGCTGTGGCCAGGGGTGGTGCTGGTGGGGTGAGGTGGGGGGAGAATGGTGGTGGTGGGAACTGTGAGGAGTAATGCAATTTCTGTTTCACTGTTCTGTTGTAAGACAAGTAGTAATGCCTAAGTCAGACACCAAGGCTGACTTTAAACTAGTCAGCAGGAAAGTGATATTAATTCAGCTGCTATTTGCTATTCAGACCAAGCAGCACAGGACTTGGCCTGAATAATTAGCCCCCGATTGCTTAACAAGCCATAAAATAGATGTGATCTTCCTATCGCAGACTTTTTTTTCCCAGAATAAACAACACTTCATATGTAAGTCTTAAGGATCTCCCTGCACGGATTTTGAAACTCATATATGGTTCATTTCATAGAATTTAGATAAATGAAAATTATTCTTACCTTTACCAATTTTGTAAAGTCCAACAGATATCACCAAGATAAGAGCCATAACTTTTGCATATGTGAAAACATCTTGTACACGGGTACCCCACTTCACATTAACACAATTAATAAACGTTAAGGAACCTGCAGAGAAAAAGAATATGCATGAAAGAAACACTGGATGTTGAACATCACTTAAGTCATATTTCAAATCCATCTTTCCAGATACCACTCCTCTTTCAAGGAGTAAAACTGAATCAAATTTTACCACTTCAGGACCACCCAGATTTATTAAGATGAAATACCGGGTTTAAAATTTACACAGTGCTTTTCTGAAGAATACTGTTTTCATGACAGTAGGTAAGACAAAACACATCAGTTTTTGAATTTTAGAGCTAACTCCTTCTCCTTTTAAATAATACTTAAATTTTATTAAACCAAACAGAGTTGTTCACATGCAAGTGATAGTATTTCTTTATATCCTGTATATCACAGATTTCTTCATGCTGAATTAAGCTCTAGTTTAGGTACAGAATAAGGACAACTTCTGCACAGAAACAGTCTGGATGCTGTGGACAAGATACTGCACTGAGCCAGGGCATTATGCTATTACTCTGTGCTAATGGCTTAGAAGTTGTGTCATTCACTCTTTGGCCCTGAGTTTTGAAGATTGCATAGCACTTACAGAGTTCTCTCAAGTCCCAGTTTTGACAGAATCTCACAAAAATAACAAAGTAGTTGGTTTCAGAGAGCAGGTGGGATCAACCTGTTTTCCTTTCCTCCTTTTGTTTTGTCCCCTTTGTTTGTCCCAGGGGCTGAGCCATGTGCCCATCTGCTCTCACTCTAGCACACACACATGGCATTACAAGCAACTTCTCCCTCTTGCAACCCCGTAATTCAAAACAGAGACAGATGAGGAAAGGTAAGGGTATGCATTGGTACCAGGTATGAAGCCCAGCTCCTGGAGTAGAGAGCAGAACAAACATGGCATGGTGACCTAGAGTGCTCTTAGGTGTGGATCAAAGTGGGCTATTTCTTATCTAGAAGTCTTGTTGGTCTTTGCTTCTGTTTCCTCCACCTGCCTATAATCTATACTTCAGTTTTGAAAGGAAGAAAAAGGGTTTTGTAATGCTCAAAATGAAAATAATTTAGAAATCATTCTATATCGTAAAGACACTAGCATGCAACCACACATGCTCAAAGAACTCCTTGCCTTCATTTTCATAAATGAATCTGTGTATGTGACAGTGTCCTATCAGCCAGTTAGGCCAGTGAACCACAGACATACACGTATCTTTAATCAGCAGTCACAATTTCTCCCTGCCAAATTGTTGTAATTCTCCTCTCCCCTCTAGTAATCCCAGCCCCAAACACAATACAGCTGAATAAAAGATTATTAGTTTCTAAGAACATGTTTTAGATAGGGAATAATTATTTTCACAGAATGCAGAGAAATAGAAATTTGGCCACATATAATTACAGTTCTTAACTTCTAGCAATCACTACTTACATATACACGCAGCTGCAATCAACCTCACTGCATCATACGGCGGTTCACAATGGGGAAAAACTGGCTGAACAATATAGTTAGCAAAGGTGATTGCTATCACTGCCTGAGTTGTTGGTTCGATAATTAGCAAGGAAGACCAGAGTCTGATGAAGGCCACAAAGGCCCCAAACGCCTCCAGGATATAGGCATAACTGCCTCCAGATTTCACGATGGATGTTCCCAGTTCAACGTAACACAAAGCTCCAAACAGGGAAAAAATCCCACCTAGCGCCCAGATGACTAGAGAGAGTCCATAGGAAGCACTGTACATTAAAACACCTCTGGGTGATACAAATATCCCAGAGCCAATCATGTTCCCTACAATTAAAGAAACTCCATTTAGTAATGTGATTTCTTTTTTCATCTGCACTTTTTCACTTGTCTCTGCCATAGTGTCCGTTTCAGCTTTTGCATTCTTAGTTCTGGATTTTTTGTCGCAGCATATTTGCCAAGGGGTTGGCATTTTCAAATCACATCACCTGAAAACAAGAGGAGAGAACATCTTTTGTAATGCATATGGCATCAGAGACATGGATAAAATAATTAACATACAGGGCATAAATGATACAAAGAACAACTATTTCGCCTGCTTTTGTCTTGCAGTCCAGGAATAGCACACTAGCGAATTTTCTTCACTTTCACAATTGCATACCTTTTCAATGGGTAAATATGAGGCCACTGTCCTTGGTTATAGATTCTAAAACTTTTGTTAACAGTTCACTATTGTTGTTTGTCTTGAATTGTAATTCTATGTTATGTTATTGAAAATATTTTAAGGAAGAAGGAGACACTGTACCCCTGGAAACATGTTCTAATACAGCTGGAGTGTCCACTACAAGAATACCTCTTCCTAAATTTTCTTCTTATCCCAGAAAGAATTTTATTTCGTTATTATTTGTTTCATCAAATGACATTCACTTGAAAACTGTTCTGCTGGAGAATACCAGAGAAAAGACAGAAAAAGATCCTCCAAACCTCTAATCTCACAAGGTAAATGTAAATATGAGGGTAAAAAAAGAGTTTTAGCTGCTCCTAGAAATGGGATTGCTGCTCTAGTGAACAATGCAGCTTGGTTAGCTATTAACCTCACTTGACTTCTCAGGAGAAGCCAGTAACATTCATAGGGGTCTGGAACACTCTGTCCTGGAATGCTTCTGTATACGAGAGTCCAACAAAACATGCCTTAAATGCATCTCCCTCTGGTGCTTGTAGGACAAGATCCAAGTATGCTGGGAGCTGGGAAAAACGCCCTAACTGCACAGCTGCATGGATCAATCAGCCTTGTGCACACATGCACAGCTCTGGGGCTGGGGTCCCTGGGGATGAGGAACCCAGGACTGCAGTGACTGCCTCAGTTCTTGGGTCCTGCTGATGTATGAGGGTGCTTAGACCAGCGGCTAATTTTTGGTGCCTGTCTCAAAAAACATTTGTTTCTCCTTCCCTTCCCCCCTCCACACACACTCTAAAGCACTTCTAAAGATAACTTCCTCAAAATCCTATGACCTAGATCCAAGTTCATTGAGTAGAACAAAGCTCATCCATGCAACACTGGCAAAACACTTGTGATTACAAATGTTCACACATTACACTTGGTTCACAATTTTATGTTGTTAAAATGTGGGTCAATGGCCAGTTTAAAACAATCTGGCCTACCCAAACTTCCTAAAAGGTTTGCTTTCCTTTGTAAAGTATGACTGTTTTAGCAATCCTGAATATAATTCTGTGTGTTCCTTCCCAGCTTTTTTGATGCAACTCGCTTTCCTAATTGATCAAATAGCAAATGAGGCCTGATGAGTATTAAAAATTAAAAGATGCCAAACTCTCTTTGAAGATTAAATGCTTTTCTCATCCCAATGGCACTTTCTCTAACCGCAGGAACACTGTGGGAACACTGGAATAAAGTTAAATATTAACTCTTGTCATAAGTGTCCAAGCATGACTGCAGTCTCCCATTTTTTTTTTGCTGACCTCCTCTTCACACACGGGTGACTCCTCTTACTTCTCACATCATCCTCTCTGAATAAAAAACATCATCCTGCTTTGCAGAGAGAAACTTCATGCATCCAACACACCACTGATATATCTTCCTTTAAATTCCTGATAAGCCTTACCTGTTTCCTTCTGTGTGACAGAAAAGAGAAAAAAGTCACCCTCCCCACCCCAAAATACAGGCCAATACTTCCAGAACCCCTGTCTCCACTTCTGTTCTCAATGGCTACGTGAAATGTTGTCAGAAGCCCCTCCCACGGCAGCTGTCCGGAGAGCTCATCATGATAACAGCATGCTAAAAATCTGGGCATAATTCTCTATTAATACAATTTTTCCAGCATAGCTAGTTGAAAATCATCTTGTGCTTCTTATGCTTGATCTAAGATTTTTTTAATACCTTTTTTTTCAGATTTTTAAATGCAAGCTCTGGCTGTGAGCTGAAATGCACAAATATTTCAGTGGGTGCAGCTCAAAGGATGTGAGAATTTAAAATGCAGTTGTTACCCAGGTGATGTGAATGTGGAGCTATGCAAGTAGTGATCAAACCCAGTGTCTATCCTGAAATGAAGTCTCACTGATATGTGAGATACAGTTATTTTCCTGTAAAAAAGAATACATCAAGTAATTGGTAGCTACAAGTAACCTGCATACGTGGTATCAAACCTGAACTTTGACGTCTGGTACAGATGGCCTGGTAGCTAAAGGGAATTTGATCATTTAAACTGGCAGTGCTTCTAAAGTCTAGTAGCACTTTTACAATCTGCAGCTTTCAGGAGAGCAAAAAGGTAAAGGTTAAATTATTTCCTTAAGTATCACAATGTTTTGCATATTTTTCTCTTATCTCTTGTGCCACTAAAAGATTATTTCTGATTTCTGAAAATGTGTAACTGGAGCTGTGTAGGGAAGTATTTCTTCCATAAATGACAGTGGATGAAACCATTACGGAAGAAACCCAATTAGAAGAAACAGTTCAAAATTCAGTACTTTGAGAGATGTCACATTAGCAAAACTTTTACCCAAACCCTCAGGTAAGTCCACAAATAGGTATAGCCTGAGAATCAAAGGATGAGAGATACAGTTTCCATAACCAAGATGTGCAAATTCACTGTAATTAATTTATATAACCTGAAAGTAGAAATTTTTGAAGAAAATATTTTAAACAGCTTCTGCCTGTCCTTATTCTCCAAGACAACCACAGTATTTCCAGCAGCTTTGACAGTGCACTGATTTCATTCAGTGCCATCACAATGTTGAAGCAGTTACTGATTTCTTTAATCAGGTCTGTGTCTTAAATAAACAAGAAGCACTGAGTCGTGACTCATGCTAGTTCTCAGCAAAGCCCTCATGCTATTAAGAAAATTAGTGGAATATAGGAAATAGCTGCATGTACAGATGTCCCTATATAATAGCAAAATAATAATTTTTTTGTCAAGTATATAAAGAATTTACTGCTGTTACATTCCAGGCAGTGATGAAAACTATTTGTGGATATGCCCAGTGCCTGTTGACTAACTCTTTATCTCATTAATAACTTCTGCTATTTTGTTCCTACTGAACCTGGCCAATAGTCCTGTCCTACTGTTGTCACTGTCACTTCATCCTCATGCCACCATCTTCCCTTTCTGGGACCATCACTGATGCTTCTGCCTCAAACTGGTGTGCCAGGAAGCTTAAGCTGAGAAGCTTAAGTGTTCAAGAATGTTTCAATAGCTCTTCTGCATAATTTTGACATTTAGGTCACATTTTGAGGGTGCACATAATCCAAGTGAGAGCCAGCAGAAGCTACTAACTGAGAGAGCTTATTGGAAACAACCATCAGAGCTGTAATAAGGTGATTTCTTACAGGAGAGGCCATTTTCAGTTGTAAAATCCTGTATTATAATAGATGACAAATACTTACAGTGAATCTTCTAGCATTCAGAGTGGCTTCCCGAGACCAGAAAGTTTTAGTTTATGCAGTAATTAAAAAACTGAGGTTCTTTGCATTCTGCTTTAACATGGTTTGGTATTGTGATGATAAAACTTTATGGCAGCAAAAATACCAGTACAGGTATTTTAGTAACTCTTGAGCATGAAGCCTGAAGAGCAAAGCATAAAAGCTTCCTGATGCTAAGGAAGCTCCTTGCTCTCTTGGCCCCATGGACTGTGACAAATAGAAAGAGCTGCTGGTTTCTGGAATCAGTGTGCCAGTGTGCCTCAGAGACCGCAGCAGGCTGAATGACACAGCTGCCAACTCTTGCCTTTGCCTCTGTGTCAGCGAGTGAGCTCTGTTACAGAACTTCAGAACCCTATTTTCATGCAGGTCTTCCTTTTTCCTAGGGGCTCTCTCAATAAATGGAGGGAAATTTTCCTCTCAGGGAAAGCACAAGGCCTTGAGAGCCCAGACAGCCATAATGGCCCTAAATTCTTTGCAGCTTCATGTTTAACTCCCAGCTGTGTGTGCAAAGAGCAACAGAAAGGACCTTGGAGACTGACACCTGAGAAGTTAAAGGAAACAGTAACACAGGTGATTCTCAATAGCTCATTTCCTAAGCCACTGCCAAAAGTCATACAAAAAAGTGAAGAAGGGACAGGTTGATAGTAGTTGAAAACTAGAGCTGAAATCAAAGACAGTTCTTCCATGAATTACTGTAGGGCTGGTTTGGCAGGGCAGGATTTTCTCAGACACTTCCCATTCTTCAGGGGTCTACAGCTCATGCATGAGTGATTGCTTCCTTCTTAAGGAGGTAATTAATGATTCAGCAAGGCTTGGTCAGGGAATGCTTGTGTGCTTCCACAGGAACTCACAGACTTGTGAAGTCTTATGAACTGCTCCATAGTCTTCCAGAGGGACTGAGACGCCTCTATTTGTTAGAGCATTTTGAAATTCTCATCCTTTAATTCAAGAAATATTAGTAAATCAATGAGGTCTCAGAGATCAATTATTGTTGCCTTCAGCAGATTCTGTTAGAAGCTGAGTGCATTTAGAAAGTTAACTCCCATGAAAGATGTTGGAACATGCTGGACACCAAATTTACTCCTCATTTCAGGGTCTTTTGGTGAATTTTGTCTACCTCCACATAATTTCTCAATAATGAGTATGCTATACCACTAATGAACCAGGCAAAGTCAAACCAGCTAGGAAAACTGACAAGCCCCCAATATTTTCTAGTTTCAGTCAGAAAATTAGAGAGATTAAAAATCACATTTAAAATTAAAATCTAGCACATTTTAATTATGTGTATTAGAAATCAATGTGCATGTAGAAAGCAATTGTAAAAGTCATGAGCAATCTCTTATTTTCTCCAAGTACATTCTGGGCAATATTCTCCTGCCTATAGAATACTGACCAAAAGTTAAAAACCCCAAACATATACATTTATATTAATAGCTATTGGAACATGAAATCAGATGAGCAAGCAGTTTTCAACATGACCAAAAATGCGTAGTTCAAACTTCAAAACACTACTCCTGAGTATGAGCATGGACAGGTCTCAAAGGGAGTATTCATGGCAGATTGTACTGTTGGACATTTCCCAACAAGGAAAGCAAACAAAACAAGATTATACAATGTCAGGAAATAGCATAAAATAAAATCCTCTCAGAAATTATAATACTGAAAACTCAAAACAAAAAACTCACTTGGATCTCATCTGAAGCAAACATTTCTCACTCAATAGGAAACAAGCATATTTTGGTTTTCAAATTCTATGTTTATAAAGTATTTAATGAATCACACATTCACACGGTCCAAATGCATTACTATGGTCATAGACTGGCTTTCCCACAGGAGGAACTTGCTCCGCCCCCAGCACTCCATTCCCACCCCAAAGCAAATCACAGAGGAGTTTTGAGAGAAAAGCTCCTGTAGCCCAAATCCAAGGAAGGTATTAAAAGGAGAAGATAACAGCTTATCAGGGGGTAGGTAATATGCTTGCTTCCTTTAGCAGAGAGGCTGCTGTAATAGAACAGTGCCTCTCAGGCTGCTGCTCTAAATAAGCGCCTCTGTTTCACTGGGATGGGTAAGCTAAAACTCATGTATGTGAATAGCCTCTTCTCTCACTCTCCTTTTAGCCTTGCCTTACCTGCTATTTTTATTGCAGTAGTATGAATACTAAAATCAATGTGAGCTTTCAAGGCTCTCCTGGAATGTGGTTTCTCCAAACAGCCTCAACTGAGGTCATTAGCAGGCAGAAGCAGGCAACTGCTGCTCTCTATTCCTTAGAAAGTTGTGATAGAAATAGAACAAAAGGAAAGTTGGGAAAAAAAAAAATCCTTCATCCATGTGTACCTGAAACCATGAATAACATGCAATAATGCAGTCTAATTCCTTCTTGCTGATTTAGAAAGCCACAATGAGATTTTTACTAACATACACAAAGATATTTATTCTGGTGGCATAACTTGCCAAATCAGAAAGACTTTCGAGTGGTATATAACTGAAAATCATAGATATTATTTAATTTCAAACAATAAAATGTTTTTCTGTTTTTTAAAAAAATGTATTTTCTTCTAAGTTTAACCTATGCATTGTTAAATATTTATCAACTCAATTATTTTTCTTATCTTCAGAATTATAGATCTGTGGCTTTTATAATAATTTATGACATGATGCATGAGAAACAAAACAGGCTGATCTGGTGTTAAGATCTTATTTTAATAGGTAAGCTTTAAAAAAAATCAAAGATAAAAATAAGCAAAGAAAGAAATTATTTACCCAGTGTATTCACTTAGTCTTCTGAAATAATAGGTTGTCCTATGATATCCTTTAGCAAAGCCAGTATGGTATACAGCATAATATCCACTGAAACAAGTAAACATCCTGAAAATAAAATCTTCTGGGCAGAGGGAATAGTTAATGAATGCAAGAGTACTAACTTGGGATTTTTGTTTTCCGTGAAGAATGATGTACTCACGTGCCAAAGGGCATCTAGAAGGAGCTGATCCAGCAGGTCAAGAGTCTTGTCACTAGAGCTGAGGCACCAGATAACAGCACTTCATCAGACTGGACCATTAATCCACACAGGAAAGTCAAATATCTGAATCCAAGCACAGATATCCCTCCAGTACGCCTCAGCAGTCCAACTAGAAAACGAGCAGGAGCATAGAATCATGTTGCACGTTCCATTCTGTAACCCACAGTGACCAATAGGAATAATAAAAACAACACAAATCTTTCTTTTATAAGCCAGTGCTCCTCCTAGTTCTTAATTTTAAACTGTATCTTGTATAAACATGGTTTTTGTGACAGACTGAGACAGCTATACAGTTAATGCTTACACAGAAATGGCTGTGCTTTCTTAAAACCCTATTTGAAGCAGGTGTAGGACAAATTCTTTGAATAAACAGCTTTCCAGCTGTTTTATCTATGAAGGATGAGAGCTCTCTAAGTCTGCCTGAAAAGATTGCACAATTCCAGCTGCCTGCAAGTTTCTGGTTACGTACATAATAATGTAGCAAGAAGCATTTTGGCAACAGGATTGTTTTGCAGGGAGGTTGTTCCTTGTTGGACAGAGACGCTGAGCACCCTGTTCCTTAATCACGGCCTCTGTCATCTTAAAGTCTTTTTCTTCTGCCAGGGCAATAGTTAACAATATAGCAATATAGTTAACAAACTATAGCCTAAAGCTCAGAATGCATATTTTCAAGAATGCGTAATTACTTTCACTCTGAAATTTGAACTTGAGTTTGTCCTGCTTCTGATTTGGGGCACCAAACTGGTTTTCTGATTGTGTGTTATACTGAGGGACTCCGCTATCAGACCACCTTTATACTGTCCATATATCCCGCTCCTGAGCCAGCCCCAGCCCTTTGTTTCAAGTCTGTAGAAACTGCATGTTGGAACATGAAACAGAGCCTCTTCTTCACTAATGCCTCCCATATTTCTATTGGTCTGACCCTCACAGTTACACACTACTGGACATTTGCCATAGATTTACAGGAACAACACATAAATCAACATTGAGCAATCATAAAGCAGGCACTGTGCATGAAAAGGATTTTTCTTGAACGTTTATTCTGTAAACACAAAATCTAGTTCCTTTGCCAAGGAAGATTACACTTAATCTTGCACTTTAAGTAACCAAGATGGATAATATAAAGAAGTGAATGTGACTGCCTTTGTTACAAGTTTTTCTTAGTAATTTTTACAGTATTTCAGGATTTGATAAGAATGTTTGTAGTGAGGCTTCTCCTGTACCAACTTACTGTTCACAGTAATTCTTCTGCGTGTCTTAGTTACATATAAACACATATTTCCTTATGGAACAGCAAAGTAAGGCATGCTTGCCTGAATAAACCTGTGGCATTTTCTGGTTTCCTGACCACACTTCCATTACTGCTCAGGAAGGCTTTTCATACTCTGCACTGGAAACAAGACTACTTCAATTATTTCCAGAACCCTCTTCATTCATACCATTTTCAGCTGCAGCAAACAGCTCAGTGGTACCCTTGCCAAGTCCTCTGCTTCCTCCTGTTCCTTAACTCTGCCCTCTGTGCCTCAGCCAGCACAGGCCCCTACAGTCCTCACCTACAACATACGCACTTACACTGAATCCTGACTGAAAACACCCTGCCAAACACCCTCTACCATTAGCTGCAAGACTGAATGACAAAGGCCACTATTTGTGTCATCTTGGTAAAATCAGATCTTTACCTACTTTGCCATAAAGTTGATGCAGGACAGAACATAGTTCACAGACCAACAAACTTTTTCCAACCATGTTAACTTCAGTTATAGGAGCAGAACATGAAGAACAGCCACTATTAAGTGACTAGGTGCTAAAATACCATATAAAATCTAATGCCAACAAGTGCAAAATAATATGTGTAGTCCTATGTTTCTATTTTCCCCCGTGTACATGTAAAAAGACATTTCTACATGCACATTTTGAAAGGCTTTCAGTGAGATGTTACAACTCAGAGAAAAGCTTTTATTGTCAGTCTGAAACAGCAGCAGCATTTCCCCTTGGAGTGAAAAAGCGGAAAAATCTGTTAGGAATTGCCATGAAGAAGTGAGGAATGTACAAAATACTGTTTAAACAACTCAAAAACAAGAGCAGTGTCAGACTTTGGCTCATATTGACTCTCATGTCTGCCACCTCCACAAACCCTTCACTCTGCATGGCCAAGCACACAACCTCCACCTCTCATTCCTCATGCCTACCCCAGATCATTCTCCTTATGCCTTTGTCTGTATCCCTCAAGCCCCAGCTGTGGCTGTCCCCTCCCCCCTTTCACTCAAGGAAATCTGTGTGTGCCTAACATGTTGGAGAGGGCAGGTTGATGTTGCCCAGAGTGGTAGTGTCTGATGCCCTGGAAACATTCAAGGTCACACTGGACAGGGCCCTGAGCAACCTGATCTAGTTGAAGATGTCCCTGACCATGGCAGAAGGGCTGGACTAGCTGACCCTCAGAGGTCCCTTCTCACCTGAACTATTCTATGATTGTACTCCATCACGGAGGGAGGCTCAGGGTCCAAGGACAGAGGAGGGAGATGGGCTGGTGTTTTTCTACTGAGTGGCCTCAGGGTTTCCTTGGAAGGCTGGGCTTTGGCTAGAATGCTCATGGCATTACAGATGCAGGTATATTCAGGGCTGGGGGTAGAAAACTACTTTTCATGCAGCTGTGCCACCCCTGGGTGATGACACATGAAGAGGAGCAGCCCATAGTGATTGCAGCACTGTGACAGCACCATTCCTTAATGTGACTCCATAGGCCACATTTATCACTGTAATTAAGGGACTCCAACCTAGTTCTGTACTGACAGGCAAGAGTCAGCAAGGAGACTTTGAAAGCAGCAGGATGCTCTTTTCCCTCACATAGGTGTCTTACAGTGGGTCCTCAAGGAAGTTCCTAATACATGATGAATTTTGGACACACACTGAAGAAATGTTACTTTGCTACCTTGCATGACACAAACCCTTTTTGAAGCAATGGTAATAATCAACAGATGTGGCTTAAAATGTGATGTGCAGTGAAACACACAGTTCTGGCACCAAACTCCCACTGGCATGGCTGGCACCTTTCCTAAGACTTCTGCCCACTCAACATCATTAGGTCTGCTCTAGAAAAAGCACAGCTATTCATTGCACCATGGTCCTGGTTTCAGCCATCTAACTTGAATTTTACAGCCTCCAGAGAGAAGCAGTATAAAAGGCAAGTACCCAGTTTATGTCAAAAACTTACTTTATTAAAAACAACTTTAAACCCCTCCTATCCAATAAACCATACATTGTGTTCTTGTGATTCAGTTCAAAAAATCATAAAGATATTTTAAAAATTAAGCCGTTGCAACTAGTAATGACCACACTGAAACTTGAATCATTGAAATGGGGCAGATCTCACATCTCCATAGGTTTTGAAATAGTGACCACTTAGAATTTTTCATTTATCTGCTCCTTTTTATATGGTAATTTAGGTAGATTTCACCATTCTTGTATGTGGAGTTTGGATTTTCCCAAATTTTAGATAGTCTGAGCAGAAATTGTAATTATTTATTAGTGCCTGCAAAAATAATCTGCCTGTGCTGTACAAAAAAAGACCAGTAATTTTTTAACTAGTTTTGAAGTCACCTAGATAAAGTCACTAAGGTCTTGTGAAATGAACTGAAAAAAATACCACATACCTTTTCCTCTCAGGTGGCCCCATTTGTGCCTCAACATGTCAGCACCATCCTTCAGACAAAAAAGGACAGCAGAGAGGTTATCCGGAGAAGGTCAAGGCAGGTCATAGCAGAAGAGACCCCTGCACATTACTTCCAGCATGGCAAGGCAGGGCATGATTGATCTTTGTACATACCCAACTACTGTTCATTATGTAAATACCAAAAATAAAACTGAGTTACAAGTTTGATCCAGCAACATGAGAAGTATTCATGGCAGATTCCAAAGGTAAGGAGTGGTAGGATGGCAGATGACAAAGGCATAGCAGATGACCAAGGAAATGTTAAAGAGATATTAACTGAGGATGCCCTTCTTTAAGTTCTTTCTGGATCTCATCCTACTATGATCTCAAAAATAGCTGAAGTGGTTATAACCACACAATGTAAAATGCTATAGCTGCAGCCCTTCTACTATATCACTTCTGAGTAGACAAGCACAATTTCCTCTTTGCCCTTGGGCTCCTCTTTGAACTAACATTCTTCTTATGCAGTGGTCTGAGGCACTTGCTCTGGCAACAAAATGGGAAAAAAAATCCAAAACAAAACAATAAAAAATCCTGAAATCCTGTAAAAACTCAATGTAAATTTCCTCCCACCTACCACTCTTCCTGGGTATGTACACCAGCATGGCTTAAGGAAGAAAGTTTATTGTACACACAGCAGAATAGCCCTGGAATAGAGCACGCAGATTTTTCTTCCCTCCTCTGTGGGAAAGAGCAGATGGAAGGAGATAAACAAACACGCCATGCTGAGTTGTCTCAATCCTGTGAGGTGAAAGGAAAGGATGTGTATAAACAGCAAATATGTAAAATGGTGAACCTTTAATGTTTTTCTTTGTCATGTATAAACAAAATACTTTTACAAAATTAGTCAACAACCGTCAAGTGGTTTGGCTTTATGATTGCACTCCAACTTATTAATTGGCCACTCACCAAATGCAGGCTAGATGAACTCAGGGTCATTTCTAAAACTCTACAAGGCACAATAAAGACAAAGCTGCACATATATAAAACACTATATAGAAAAAAGAACCATGTTGGAAGAAATATTCACATGGTTTCATAAAGAAAGAATAGATTTAAAGATGCAGTCTTTGAGAATTAGATACAATGTCTGGATAAGGTTGAAGTCCTAGCTGTTTGTTATCTTTCAACTTTTGTACTATAATTCTGGCAAATTCCTCTCCTTGGCTGTCTGAAGTATCAAGCAGTTGTCGTACTTTTGATGTCCTTGTAGGTTTCGTGCTTATGAGTTCATAATCTTCTTTCATGAGTAAATATCTTGATAGAAGAGCATCCAGTGATTGATTCAAACATGCTTCAGTCATCTGATCGATGATTTCTTCTCTTTTACTTTGGATCCACTGATGAGCTACATTCTGTTGTACAGTTTCCAATACAAAATCTGAGATTGGAAAGGATTAGAAAAAAGGAAGGGATTGTAACTGTCTGTCAATAAATACTGCCACAGAACAAAAAACAAGCTGAGAAAAAGCTGTTTAAATGTTCCAATTTGACAAATTTGGTGGTTAGAGTATTTGTTCTATCTGAATCACAGAATAATTTAGGTTGGAAGAGACCCTCAAGGAGGTCATCTGGTGTAATGGCCTGCTCAAAGCTGGGCCAACTTCAAGGATCACTCAGGTTGCTCAGGGCTTTGTCCAGCTGAATTTTGAGCATCTCCAACTGATAGAAGTGGTACTTCTGCAGTCTCCATGGGCAACCTGTTCCAGTGTTCAACCCGACCTTGTACTAAAAAGAGACAGGTGGTGAATTCACTTTCCAGGGGGATTTTTATTGAAGATTACTGAAAACATCCCTGTAGCTTCCCTGGTATTTTTCTCAAGATGAGGTTTCACACAATGAAAAGGTGTTGATTCTCATATTTCCAGAAGAGGGATAATGCAGTAGATCTTTATAAAGCTGCATGTTACTGTGTGGCCCCTCAATAAAAAAAATCTGAATAATTCATCATTAAAGTTTCTTTTTGTTAACTTTTGTGTTAACTTTTAACAGTTACTTGATGCATAGAATATAATGTAGTGGGCTCTCAACTAACACAAAGGATCATTACAGGTGAGATGCTGACACAGTTGCTGCTTCTCCCTGCCTCACCATTAGTAAATGGAAGACTGGAAAGCCTAAAAAGTGAGAAGTGACAAGCAACAAGGTGACTAACTTCGAGCCAAGTTTTTCTCCTGTTCTGCTGGACCATAGCACTACTACAGCAGTAGGATATAGGAGAAATAATATGAGCAAAGGGAACAGGATAAAGAAGACCCATGGCAGCAGGAATTTGATTAAGAGGAGAGAAAAAAAGCTAGTAGCTACAGGTACCTGTACTTGGTGACATTTTACACTGGTCTTGCTTACTTTGTAATGTAAGTCTACAAGGACAGAATTACTTAATTTTGCATTCTTAATTTGCACATGTTTCGTTCTCATTTTGTTATTCTCAGGTGAATAACAGTTCTAGTTTCCATTTCACACAGACATATATTCAATGTTAGAACACTTATTGTGGGTCTTGCAATCAAACAGTGTCTGCTGTACCTGAAGGAATCGGTGATGACCGCAGCACACAGGATGAAGAACTTGAGGCATCTGAAATACTCTTGTCAGATGAGAGAACAGTACTGTATGGATGCACAAGGACTTTGGCACTCTGAGTTACAGAGAGGTTTCCATCTGTGCTCTGGCTGCTGAGAGAGTGTAGACACCCAGAATTTCCGTCTTAGGAAAAAGAGAGGAGGAAAAGAAAAAAGAACAAGCTGTATTACTTGTGTGTTCAAATAAAATACAGCCATCAGAGACTATTCAGAGCAATTCCACCAGAGAAGTCGTAAACCAACTACTTTCACATGATATACAAAAAATTAGTTCTTATACTCAAATTCTGAGTACATTTATGTCCCTTATATTTTACCAGGGCCTGACTATGGGTTTGGAGTCCTGCTTTATTTTAAAGAAATACTGGGGGTATAAGTCTGGTAGATGTGAACTTTAATGAAAAAGCTCTGTTTGACAGAAAATTTTTGTAGGGACTAGAAGAACAAAATAAATCCTTTGAGTGTTTGGAGAGGTAACTAGAAGTCAGCAGGAAAGCAGACTAATTTATTTTGATGAAGTTTGCAGTGTGACAAAGATGAAAATATTAAAATAAAGATTCAGGTGGGAGAAAAGGACATGAAGAGCATTGGGAGAATTCAACATTCAGTGGGATGCCAATGGAAGCTTTTTGTAGTCCATCAAAACTGGGTATTTCAGGAAAGCTTCATGTAAACTTCTGCAAAGTAAAAAGGATTTCTATCAGGTGGAAAGTTTAACAGTTTCTAGGTTTAGGATTTTTTATAGTACGAAAAGGATGAGAGTTATGAAAACAGCAGTAGGAATGACTCAAGGAAGAGATAGCAAACAGCTGATGAGAGATGAACTACAGGCCATGTGCCTAACTCTGTAAATAGCTTTCATTAGACTTTTACAGTGTCACTTGATGAAGACACGATAACTAAGATGTTAACTAAGAACCACAGATGCAAGAATTCAGATGGGCATCTAAAGACACAATGAGGTAGCCCCACGGACAACTCGAGATTACCTGTCCAATGGGGAAATATGAGGGTGAATTCCCAGCTCTTTGTTGACCTGTAGAAGAATATGTAAGTACACGGAGCAGGAATAGGAAAATGTGGAAGAAACTCCATTCTCAGTATTTTAAAAATGGTGGACTAGAAATCATAGTAACTAGTATTTTATTTCATGAACAAGAGAGTGTGTTGGGCAGAGCTATGTAGTGTGAAGCAGCAGATATTATCTACTGCATGAAAAAAAGGGATTAGGAGACAATCACCGTGAGTGAAAGATCATTTCAGAAAAGTATTTCAAGCAGCTGTGCTAGGATGGATTGTTATACATTTTTAGGCACACATATTTAATTTAATAACGTAAAGACAAAACTACTAGGGTTGTACTGGTATGAGAAAATGACCTTGACCAGTGACCAAAGCATAAAAAATATAATCATAAAATCACACAATCGTTTCGGTTGGAAAGACCCTTGAGATCAGAGACCAGCACTGCAAAGTCCACCACTATACCATGTCCTGGTGCCACATCTACACATCTTTTAAATACCTCTAGGGCTGGTGACTCAACCACTTCCCTGGGTAGCCTGTTCCAAAGCTTGACAACTCTTTCAATGAAGAAATTTTTCCTGATATCCAATCTGAACGTCCCCTGGCACCACTCAAGGCCATTTCCTCTCATCATATTGCTTGCTGCTATTGCTTGTCAGGTAAGAGGCCCCCACCTGGCCACAATCTCCTCTCAGGTAGTTGCAGAGAACAAGGTCTCCTCTGAGCCTCCTTTTCTCCAGGCTAAACAATCCCAGTTCCATCAAAAAAAAAATTGCTAATGAGAGTTATTCAGATGTTATTCAGAAAAATACAGGTTGACTCAAGTTACTCAAAAAGAACCTCAGTGACCTAGAAGACCTGAGTAACAGAGGCGGAAATTCAGAAGGAAAAATATGAGATCTAGACTTTCTGTTTCAAGCTGGGGCTAATGATTGGAAGTGAGATGAGGAATAAAAACAACCCCTAAGTAGATTATTCTGTAATGAAGGACCTTGTGAGAAAGGAAAATAAAATTCTGAGGTATACTATGTAAAGGGGACTTTGTAGACAAAAAAAAGTTTTTCATGTCTTTCATACTACTAAGTAGCCTTAGTTCAATGACTTAAGTTAGGACATGCACCAGGAGGCCAAATTAGGATACCAGGAGAATAAAGAAGTTTATTTTACAAAGGGATTTCAGAAGAGTGCATTCTGTTCATCTAGCAAAACAAAGTATATTAAAGGATTACTCTCTGTATCAAAAATGAAACGGGGAGAGGTAAAAGAGCTATTTCAAGAAATAACCAAGAAAAGCTGGCTAGGGAAGGGAAAAAAAAAAGGAAAGATGAAAAGAAAGGCTTAAGGGTAGAAGAAAAGTCTTAACTCTGAAGAATCAATTTTCTGAAAAAGCATTCTAACTGTACACAGAGAAAAAACAAATCAGCTAGAATCTACAGTCATTAACTTCTGCCTTGGTGCCATGCCAAACTCCTCTCTTGCTAACAGCTAACTGGAATTGAATTTTCACCTGAAACAATTGCATCTGAGTTTGAAAAGCAAAAGGAATATCAGTTTTTCTTCCTACTACAAGACTACCTGATGCAGCTATTGGCAAAGTAATAACAAATGCTTCTGCAGTAGGGTTTTGTAGGCACTATTTTCACAAGCTTTATTGTGTTTATGTGTGGATACTGTAAAGTCTAAGCAATGACTCTATAAAATGACCACCAGCTGATCAGTCAGATTAATTGTACCAACAAATTTTCATTGATGCCCTCCACAGCAAGACACAACAATTTATAACAGGAACCAGCAACAAGAAAGGCTGGTATTTACCATTATCTTATGTGACTACACTTACAGTCCATGCTCATGTTCAAACTAATACTCCATGTTCTAAAATTCATCACAACATACTTATTAAGCTTGGTAAATATGAGTTAATCTTCATCTCTGAGGTTTTTATGCTGTATAGATAAATGCTCCAGTTGAGGCACAGACCAAGTACCCTGCACTTGCTTTCTGCCATTTTCTCCAGTAACTGAAAGTCCTTAAAACTGAAAGTCCCACAATTTATTTTCCCAAATTCCTCCTGTATTCGTATCTTTCTAGTACACAGAGTAGAAGGTCAAAATTGTGTATGTGTTCAAACATAAGCTGAAACTGCCTGTGCTCTCCTACCTCGACCCAGAGTATGTCAGGTTTTGCAGCACCTCAGAATACTTTTTGATGTCCTTATCTTATAGCAGTGAAGTCAACAGTCTTGTCTGCTTTCATACTCCTGGTCCCTGCAATGCCAGAGGACACTCCATTTCTTTGAAATATTCTTGCATTCAGTCAGGGGAAGAAACTTAAATGCAGTTTTAGTTTCACAACTGGGTGAAATAATTCCACCTGGGTCCCATTGCATTTTTCTGGCTTCTGACGCCAGCAAAACCTCAAAACTGAGTTTTCTCAGGGAATTTTGCCAACATTTACTCATAAAAGGGGACAGCTACAAAAGGTCTGTGCAGATACTTTTGCAAGGCAATCTATTAATGCCATTTTTATTTATTGAATTCAAAATGATCTAGAGGTCAGGCTGTATTGGAAACTTTGAGTTTACTCAGTTTCTAGAATGCCTTAAAATGTGTAGCTTTTTTATATTCAGAAGTAGCTCACAAATTTAAAAAAAAAAAAAAACCAGTTAACTAAACTGCCTGGAGTCTGAAGGGACAAGTAACTGTTACCTCTGCACTCACAACTCTGAGCAGGAAAACTGAACCTGTGAGCTGTAGAGATTTCTCACGTGACAGGAACAGAAAATCAGAGCTTAAAAAAACGCTTGTTTTTTACCCAGAGCACAAAGTTTACAAAAGACATTTCTTTCTGACATAGAGTGACCCAACTTTCTACTACACAAATGCAATGTCACAGTGGGAATGTAAAGCTGCAATAACAAATTTACACAAAATCAAGAGTATCTCACCTGATGAGAGGATATTACACTGGGGAATAGACTTGAGTTTTGATATATCTGGAGAGATGCTCCGAAGTGGAAGTGCATCACACTGTATGGAGCTAGAATATGCTGGCTGAAAGAAATCCAGTTGTATATTGAACAGGCACACTAAACAAATATGAAGTTGCAATTTTTTACAGAGAACCTTCCTGTCACCGTGTTTTCCCTGCTATCTAAATGCTAAATAGCACAATTAAAATACGGTAAAATCAGAAGAAATTACATGATCACGATACTTGTATTTTTCTAAAGATGAAAGCAATTTTGTATACAAGAACCAAAAGCAGCAGCATTAAGAATCAAAATATAAAATATATCTGTATGGTCCTATATAAGCAAGCTCCGTGGAGGTGTAAGGGAGCAGTAGACAATCTCTTACTATTGGCAGGCATTGTGTGCTGCACTCCTCCTTGAGGGGATCACAGACTCACAGGATACACGGAGTGGGAAGGGACCCATCATGATCATCAAGTCCAACGCCTGGCCCTGCACAGCACCATCCCCAAGAATCACACCATTTGCCCGAGAGCATTGTCCAAACACTTCTTAAACTCTGCCAGGCTTGGTGCTGTGACCACTTCCCTGGGGAGCCTGTTCCAGTGCCTGATCTCCCTCTGAGTGAAGAACCTTTTCCTAATATCCAATCTAAACCTCCCCTGGCACAGCTTCATGCCATATTTAGACCTTTCCTGTATTTAGATACCCTTCTAATTTCTGCATACCCACCCTTTACTTCACATACATGGCTTTGCATTTGTTACACCCTGGCTCAAGTAATGCATTTTATGCCTTTCCTGACTGCACAGGTAAGTAAAGTGCAGAACAACCTCCCTTACCACGTTAACCTTCCTTTAAGCTCTCAGGATGCTGAATACCAAATGCAACATGTATTTACCTTGTCGGGATTCAGAGGTATATTTAGAGATATCTGCTCCATGTTTGCTTTCTTTCCACTCTTGTAAATACATTGTGATTCATATACTGACTGGAAGAGAAATATTTAACTGTATTAAATTTCTGCTATAAGACAAGATGACAGCCCTGTACAAACACGTTTCAACCAGATACAAGACTAGACAAAGGAGACTGAGGAGAAATGACAAAGGAGATTACACTTCTTTTAGCAAGTGAAAGTTACCAACTTATTTGACCGATTCATGACTGTAACAAAAGATACTTACCTTTGATCTCCTTAACAGAATTACTGCTTCTAGCATAGCTATTTCATCAAATGTTCGCAGAACTGGCTCCAGGTCTATTAAACATTCTAAACAAGGGAAGAGTACTTGGTGAATAGTTTGAAGTGGAAATCAAGGTGTCATTTTACTAAAGTGTCTTTCTTACATTTAAGAAAATAATTCGTCTATTGACACGTATCAAACCACTTATGCTGCTAAAGCAGAATCTGCTTGCTTCTATTAAAACAGTTCACACCACCAAAAGAAACCTTGATCTGATCTGGCCACATGATCACTGTGTGTCAAAAGAGATCCAGGGCTGGGCTGAACTGCAGGTCTTGCATTCATGGAATGGAGAGATTGGTGAGTTTGCTGTGTTTCAAGGCAGACCCATCCAGCCTGATGAGCTGAATGGGACCAAACACCATAAGATCTCAGAGTGGGTTGTTATCATCCCACTCCAGAGGAGGCGTTGAAGATTTATACCAGAAAAATAAACAAACACACAGCAACATCCAGAATACATGCTTAAGGCATGAGGAAGGGCCAGAGAAGATGGGGTAGTCAAGGCACTGACCTGTCACAGCCAGTGAAACCAAATGACACTGGCCTCACTCTCACCAAATGCAGCAGGTCAGAGAAGTTAAAATCAATACTCACACAGGGAGGCACAAAACAGTCCAATAAGCCAACAACCACCTGTGCTATGCTCCCTTGTTTTCCAGTGCTTTGAAGTTTATAATACTAAATATTTCATGTTTTGAGATGATTTTATTATAAAAATAGTTCTTTGAAACTGTGCTCAGACAAACAGGAAAGTATGACAGCGTATCACAATTGTACTGCTTTTCTGTGAACTCCATGGACTCAGGAAAACTGATTTACCATACTAGCAACTCATCACATGGCATCCTTATTAATATATTCCTATATTTTTATTACAATTTTACCACTATTCTTCCACATGAACTTTTTTTTACACTAGCATCTTCAAGACATACATTCAACTCTGGGAGTTTTCCAAGTTTGGCAGGCCGTTTTCCACACTGAAATACTAGCATGGTCAATTTTTGTTGATTTTATTTAAACTGTAGGTACACACTCCAAGTACACGCAGAAAGATGGTGATAAGCAGTCTTGATCCTTTGTTTGTAAGATGAACAGACAAGTTAGATGAGCTTTTGCATTTAAAGCTTATTTAACAAAAAGGGTGTTCGGGTGCTTTTGTGCTTGTGTGTCTGTGCCAGTGTCCCTGTGCTATGGTAATTGCTTAAGTTCCCCATCAGGGAGCTTTACTTCCCTTCATTTTGCAACAGTTTCGCAACTTCTTCTTTCTTATTACCATAGTAAAATAGAGGCAAAAGCGATGGGTTTTTTTTTTCAAAGACCATCTCACTACAGACAGGGCACTAAGAAGAAAATCCAAGTTAGCTCACACTGTAGTACATATCCCAAATAATTTTCCCTTCAGTGTGACCATACTCTTAAATTGCCTTTTTTTTTTTTTTTTTGTTAATTGGCATAGGAAAACAAGAATACATATGGAAATAACATGATGTGTCTATTCTTTTTGATTTTAGAAAATACTGTATTTCCTTGCTTGGAAAAAAAAAATCCAGTTCTTGCTTGATAAAGGAGATGGAACAATAGAAGATAAAGTGTCAGTGAAAGATTTACACTGAGATGCAAATACAAGTTGAAGTCACTACAACTTATCTGATATGCAGTGGTTCACTGGTGTTGGTTGTGTGCTCATAAATCTCATAGTACTCATTTTATACTTCACTTCTCCCACCTCCCCTTACAAACCCCTAATTATCTTCAACAATAAACAAAAAACTCCAAACACAAGTAGTTAAACAAAGCATGCTGCTTTTTAACAGGTAAATTAAAAGATGGTAAATGCAAAAAACTCCAATAACCAACCTGGTTTTATGGTGCACACTTCATAGAAGTTTGCTTACAGACATGAAGGAAGCAGCCAAGCACCTTGTCATAACCAACAGAACTGAGCACATGTATCTCCTGACATTTTTAACACTTCCCTTTCGTGACTATAACCTTGGTCTGTAAGTACCATGATCAACAGGAATCTGGCAGTTTAAAAATCTCATTATGCAAGGTGAACTCACTTAAGAACGATGGTCTTTCATCTGGGTTTTGTGCCCATCCACTTTCCATCAATCTTATGATAAGCCCTCGATGAGGAATATCCATTGACAGACTTCCTTCACTCAAGTCTAGTCGCTGTCCTTGTGACACGCTGTACATTATCTGCAAGGGGTTTATAACTTCTGTCAAAACAGACATTGTGAAGCCATTAGAAATATATGCAATATAAAGAGCTTACTATATAGGACGAGTAATTCGGTTTGTAGACATAGAATTTACAGCTCATCAAAATAAGGTTATGTTTCTTTTTTAATTAATGAAAAATTATTCTTAATTTAGGAAACAACAATGTAATTAAAAAAGAAGATGATACTAAAAAAAGAGTCTGATTTGAAAAGTATTTCAAAGAGTTCTTCAACAAGCTTACAAGTTGAATTATTAGAAAGTAACCCCTAAAATGAAGTCCCCAGTTTCAGGTTTAACCTCTAGGTAAGGCAGGAAAAATAAGTTAACAAAAGACATGGCCTTACCTTCAAATGGCTGTTTCCTTGACATCACTTCCCACATGATAACTGCATAACTGTTTACAGTATAGAAAGTACAGAAGGTGTTATTTTAGACTGCCAACACTTAATAACACAATATGCTCAGCTTTATATCTTTTTTAAAACATTCTGGTAAAATGGTCCTGCAAGCACACAGGGGACTGACTATAGCTAACTAAAATGATGACATGAATATGTGAGAACTAGAGCGTGATTTCAGCTAGAACTAGTTAATACTATTAAGTGCAGAAAAAGATCCATGGCATATAAACTCCTATTCCAAATCTGTATCAACCTGGCTCTGCTAATACATTATGAATTATGTACATGGAGTTTCAATCTCAGCACACAAATTGAAGTGAGCCCCAGACAGCCAACTGCTCTGTCCTAATTGCAATACTCTGGCACCTGCCTAGTACGGACTGACACTCCTTGACATTGCCAAGGAAAGCTGGGTATTAGCAGGGAGGATGGCTTGGACCCACAGCTCTGTCCCAACACAGTGTCACAGAGACAGGTAACATACAAACTTGCGCTTGGGATGCCCACTCCAGCTTCCTCCCCACCCCCCCAATATATGCTTTCAACATATACAATCTCCATAGGGAGAGATGTCACTTACACACAGCATTCACTTTCCAAAAGAGACTCTTGGGAAGACTACTCTGAAGTAACGCCAGGAGAATGAACACACATGTGCTTACTCAAACCAGTGACCTTCTTTTCTGTTCACACCAACATGAATGGCAAGTGGTTGAGTGAGTACAAACTTGCCCCATCTTTAGTAAACTAGCTAACTCTCTTCAGCCATCAGGATATACTAAAAGTATAAGAGATAACTTTAAACAACTCTGTAATTTAAATAAGGTTAGACGATTTCATTTAAAAGCAGCACTGAATTCTCAGTCCTTCTCTCCAATTTTTCCTCACATACTCTACCATATCTGAATGAAGCTCTATTCCATGATTTATCCCAAAAGGTCCTAGCACTGCATTCAAGTATCTGGTTCCACTATTCGGATTTAGAAAAGACAATCCAGGCTAAAGCTTCAGTGCTTCCATAACTTCATGCAAGGTGCTGACAAGTGTGTATTTCCATGCTTTCAGTTCAAGTCTTTATAAGTGCTGTGACAGTGTCATTCCAGGAAATAATCACCATGATCAGTTGCTGTTAAGGCTTGCTCCCCACCCTTGATACGAACGCACTGAGCTTCCTTCCTGCATCACTAAGAAGTACCAAATTTTGCATACAGGTTACCTTTAACTGCCTTAGAGAACTGTACCATCCGAGAGCTACCAAGTAAGAATTCAAAAAAATGAAGTAAGAAACAAATAACTGATGCTTAAAATCAAATCATATAAATTGAGTTTTCCTAACTATTTATTCCGTTTACATCTTAACATTCTTCAATAATAAAATTTATTCATGTAGCTTTTAAGAAAAGCAGTCCTCCCTGTTAGAAAGTCTGCTTTTGATGTATTCCTGATAAATCCATGCAGGCTGATTTTTTTGGTAAAACAAATCATCCCTTTTGTAGAAGTTAATGCTGTTTGACTGTTGTTTAAACAATTTGTTTTTTTAAGAAAGATCCTTCCTCACAAATTAGCTTCAGTATCTCAACAACACTCAGCTGTGATCAATTAATTAGACAGCCAGAAAATATCCAAATACTTAATAATATCTTTCATTCAGTTTGGAATCTCTCTACCATTAAAGACTATTTTCTCAGTTCTACAACACTGCAGCATTCCCCTTTACACTACTCCTGTTTTCCTTTCTTATTGCTGCTTTGTAGCATCCCCTTCTGACTGCGAGCACAGATCCTCCTGTGTGGTCTTTCTGGTGGTCCTTCACTGTCTCTGCACCTTCATGTCTTTCTGCCTTGGACATCTCTTTTTCCAATGCTGTCTCAGTTTCTCTTCTTTCTTCTCACATAATCTCTTTCCTTCCTGATTTATCTGTTTTGTACACCCTTCTACTGATGTGTTTTCTTATTTTCTCCCATTTGGTTGTTATTCCTCTGAAAATATTATTTTCTTTCTAACAAACATTTGTCTTCTTCATCTCCACCTACTCATTAAGCTGCCAGTCACCCTTTCTTCCCTCTTAATACACTATGTTTTCTTTTCAATGTTTTCCTTATTCACATCTTCTCATCAAAGGGTAAGGAGAGCAGGTATGTTGTCATCTGTATTCTTTGGACAGGAATGTCAAGGAACTTCATGTGCTTCTTAAGGGTAAGGGATAATTAAGGGAACTAGTGGTCTCCCTGGAAGTCAGTAGGACCCTGTGAGACTGAGTCATCTCTCACCAAGATACAGCCATGTCAGAGATCAGTGAAGGTAAAGGTGGTAGACTGCACCAGAGTGATGGACTTTGTCACAACGATTGGCCAGTTCATGCCTCCTCAATCTTCCTTTACATATGGTAATTCCTCCCAAAATCCTTCAAGTAATCTCTGAGCTCTCCAAACCATTTCAGATCATCCAATCGTAACTCCAATATCCTCAGAGCAATTTCCTTTTGTTATATGGGTCACCACCACTCTATTTACTATTCTATTACTTGTACTCAGGACTGCCCAACACAAAACTACCACAACTTTCATAAAGCAAATCATTCCTTAAGGAGATTCTTATAACTACTTTCTCCAACCCCACTATCCTGTTTTTATCTACCTCCTTTCCAAAAACACATTTTCTTCTTTCCCCCAAGCACATTCTGAAAATTATGTTACTTGATTACACATAGTACAAGAGCATATGCATTGACTTAATGGTGTGAATGGCTTTCTTCTTTCCCTACACTGTCTGTACATGTATGCTCATTCACAGAAACCAGTCTCCCCTACCTATTTCTGTAGTCTCAGCTTAATTTTGGAGCATTACACCTGTCACAGCACAAAATAAGTGAGTCACTAAATCCAGCTATCGCTCAATTCTTTACTTCCCCATTCATTTTGCCTATACAACTATGATATTATCACTGAAAATAATAAAATTGATGAGAATATGTTAAAATCTAAGTTCAGTAAATCCAATCTGAGTTCAGATTTCAAACCCCACCAGAGAACAACAGGAGTTACCTGTAGATATCATGTTTCACACTTGCCCGGGTTTTCTGAGTGGGGTTGTAATCCTCAGGTGGCATGTAGATAATTGTCCCTCCTTCCGGCAGAGAGGATTCACTTCGTGATTGCGACATGGATATGACACGCCATTTGGACATGCCAAAATCTGCAATCTGCAAAGGTCAAATCAGTTGCTCTCAGAAGAAAAACTGGATTTATCTGCTGACAGTTGTTAGAAATTCTTGAAATATGCCCAGAAGAAGGGATCACCCAAAGCTCTTAACCTGACACACAAAAGGTATGTGGTTCACCTAGCAACAGGAAACATCCACTCCAGTCCATGAAGCATTCCCAGGTCATGACTCATGCTGTCCCTACAGCACTCCCCTATCCTATTCTTTTAAGGAAGGACTCATGTACACTATGGCTGAGGAATCTGCTGTAGCTAGCTGTGCCACATGAAGAAAATCACTTCCTTGTGCTAAAAAAAGCAAACAAAAAATCATTGATCACTTGTAGCTCCCTGGTTGTGAAGAAAGAACAAGTTTAGTATAAATCATAATAGCTGTGCAGAACTCAGCTTGCCAATATCCCGAGGCACTTCCCCTCAGAAAAATTTTAGGGCACTTCACCTCTTTTCCAAAGCGATGACATATTAATCTTGAATGAATAAATTTGATATTCTGAAATTCTGTGCTGCAAAAAGTTGCTGAGTATTTTCTTTACTATGCACTCTGGGGCCTTGCTCCTTTCTACAGGATACAGTTCATCTACATGAAGAAGTAACTGACTTCAGTTTACATCCTCAGACATCCATGAGCCAGGGTGCCAGACGTCAGATTAGGTTATGGCTAGAGAGATAAACATTTAGCAGAATACACTTGCTGGCTGAGTTGCAGTGTCTGGCATACATGGGAGACAGATAAGCAGCCAGCTACCAGCTCTGCACTTGTCCAGTACTTGCATAATAGCAAATATTTTCAACAAAGAAGCCTGTGCAAGGCAACAAAGGTAACAGAAACAAGCTTTCTGAAGAGCATACATCCAAATCCACAATGACCTTTCTTCTCTACAACTCACTCTCATCAAGCCTTCCTCATTGTAACTGGTCTTAACTCTTGCTCATTCAGTAGATCAGGGACAGCCAGAAGCACTCTGTGAATGGTGTTACTTTTACACATATGCAATATTTCTTCTATTTGGCATGCATTATAACCTTGTTTGCATTTCCTGTCAACTGTACTAATTTAGAGAATCTTGCTTCACTAAAAACCCTAAGGACACTCCTTATAGGAGGCAGGGCAGGTATGCAAGAGTTAACCTCTTCCCTTCAATTGCCTCAGCAAACAAACTGTTCAGATGTGGTCAGGCAGAGCACCAGGCCACACCAAAGCTGTTAGGGATTAAAAAGAGTGAATAAAAAAATGACTTGGACCAGTTCCCTGATCAGGTTTGTCAGGAAGCTCGAGAGATGGCAATACCAGCACAACTGAGTGGGAGAAAGTATGACCTGCTGAGGGTGTGAGCGGAGACAAAGCCACGTGAGGCACTTTGCTGCCAAGAAAAATTTCTGTGCAACGAAGAAAGAAGAAATCAGCAGCGGGTCTTTGCTCAAAGGACTCACAAGGAGATTCATCTTACGGTAACAACTCATCTTACGGTAACAACTCAAGCATTCACTTTTCAAGTATAAATTCAGTGCAAAGTATCTCTTATTTCCAGTTACTTGAGTAACATATTCTATCAATTATAAAAACAGAAGATCTTTTAAAAGAACATGAAAACAACAAACCCAACTCTTGCAATTATGGAAGCACCTAAACATTTTGTCAGAAGTACTTTTAGTCTCTTTTTCACATCATGGCAGTGATATTTTAAAAGGCAAAATTAAAGTTTTAAACTACTGATACTTCTGTATGTATGTTTGCTTGTTCTAAGGAGCTTCACAAAAACCACCTTCCAACATGGTAAGATTCTGCAGGCATGTTTTTTCTGTTCTTATATTACACCAACAGAATAGATATGTCCATATTGCATGACAAGTATCAAATGGAGCCTTAACATTTGAATTTGACCTTCTGCCTACCAGAAGTAACTTGTCAGAGCATCTCGGGCAGGAACACTTTCTATTTTCTTCTCAGAAAGGGCCAGATGTAGCTACCCTTGGAATGCTAACAAAAAAGTGTCACCACTACTGAGTATCAGCTACTGCTATAGCAGAAACAGCCCAAATTCTATCTTTCTGGTCTTTTCAGATAGGTTAAATCCACAACTGATTAATACAGAGTTTTCAAAAGAAAAACTCTAAAGTTCTGTCTGCAAGGATAGAAGAAAAAGTCCACCATACAGTTACATCCGTGTGGCCACAACCTCACCCTTCCTCCTCTACAATAATGAAAACACTTTCACTCATTCAGGATGCTGAAGAACACAAGAATTAAATAACCCTACCTTTACATGAAACTCATCATCCAGCAAAATGTTCTGGGTTTTTAAGTCATGGTGCAGCAATGGAGGATTCATGTTGTGCAAATAGTTTACTCCCAAAGCAATTTCATAAAGAATGCGGAATCTCAGGCACCAGGGAATGTCAGGATATATATCTTTCTGCCAAGATAAAACCACAAAATGAGAATATCCTCTGTTCTGACCTAACAGCACACACAAAGACTTATTTTATAAGAAGAAGAAAGTGACTTGGGCATGCAGTAATCTTTCAAAACATACATTACACAAACTCCTTAAAAAACTGTAACAGAGCATTAAGACTCATTAGCTGTTAAAACAAACATTATTAAAAAATAATAATTATGCAGTGCTATGTTTCCATTTGCTAACATTCACATAATAGTTCATGACTGCTATATATGATGTTGAAAATTTGCTACATTACTCATTCACATGGAAATATGAATTACAGATGAACTTTTGCATGAAACTTGCAACCCACAATTTATGAGTCCTTCACAAAGAATGGCAATCATATCTTCAATTGACATTGGGGAATAAAAGCGCTGTATTGAAACTATGCACAAAATACTACCTTTATAAATAATAATACAGCAAGAAAAATGCAGTAAAACTCAACTGAAATCTTAAAAGTTGTATTGGCACTAATGCCTTTATGAAAAACACACAGTTGAGCTCTCTAAGGCACAAGATGTGTATTGATTAAAGGTGGAGAAGAGACTTCAGTGCTGTTGAGACTCAACTGCAGTAGCTTTGCATAGCAACAGTCTGTGTTCAGGCCAAGCTAATGGAAGCAACTGAGAGTTCAGCACAGGAGAATTTATTCAGAGAGTAAGATCTGTTAGAAATATTCATACCTGTTTATGTTAGCAATATTTGGCTTCTATAAACTAACATCAAAATCTTATTTTTTTTTTAAATATTCAAATTCATGAAAAGAGAATCAATATTTGTATTGGCAGTACTTCAGAAAGCCAGACTGAAGCAAGCATAAGTATTTCAGAATCTAATTAGAGAACAACTGAGATTTTTAAAGTGACTGTATGTAACACTGCAACATAAAGCTAGTTATAGGTCACAACATTAAAGGAAAAAGTTTAACAAAACCTAAGTTGGCTGAGTTTAGTTGTCTTTTTGAGATACAAAAGGTCTATCTGAGCACCAAAAACTACTAGGGATAATGAGCGTCTTTTAATGTGAAATATTATAAATAAAATACTTTACTATACTAATTAAGTATGGAAATTGCAATCTACTTGAAGCAGCCAAGTATCGTATTTGAAGACCGTAAGTACACTTACCCCATGTAATAGCTGGTTTAATGACCCATTTGTCATGTATTCTGTCACTATCCCCAGAAATTCAGGCTCGTTGCAAATTCCCAAAATTGGCAGAATGTAACTAAACCTGGCTTTGTGTAATACCTCTGCTTCTTTTAAAAGATGGTTTCTATCGCTTAAAGAAAACAAGCAAACAAATAAAATACATTACCAAACCAGTACTAGGAAACTCAAAGCAAATGCTGGGTTCACTATATTCTCTGTCATTTTTATCCCTGTATGCAGTGCCACCACCTCTTCATTTCTACCATGATGTTTTGAGAACAAGACAGTGTAAGACAAATTAGAATCTGCAAATGCAAAGACAAGACAGCTTCCCTGGTTTTGTCGTACCACACAAATCTCTCTATTTCCATCACACATTTCATCCATGTTTCCAGTAAATAAGGATACAGTCAGAACTTCCAGCTTCCATCGTTCTTTGTAACCACAAAGGTAACAACCAGCTGCATTTGTCCTACTTTGCTAAACATCTTCAAACCCTGAGTTTTCACTCAGGCCCAAAATTTATCTCCTACAGAGTGGAGATTTTAATACTCAGGATTCTCCAACCATTTACATTTAGTGGACTCTGATGTATGCTAAAATAATAGGGGCTAAAGGAAAGCACTTTTGAACTTCTGAAGGAAAAATTACCTATGCTTTGTTTTTGCATAAATCATTCCTTCAAACTGAGCCCCTGCTTTGAATCACTCTCTGGAAAAAACATTCCCTAGATGCACAGGAAGCAGGAATAGACCAGCCTCATCGTGTTTGGATGCCTGAATTTGACTGTGTGGATCCTCCCTGTTACCTCAAAACTCCTCATAAATGTGGGTTTGATGCATCTTTACAAATTCAGACCTTGCAGCACATGGATTTGAGAACGTCAAGTTTTATTTAAGATTGAGTATGATTCTATCCCTAAAAATAGAAACTATTTGGTACGCCTTATATCTCAAATAGTCTTGAAAAAAATGGGTTTGTTGTCAGTGAGGATAGTTGGACCATGAAGCATAATTCAGCAAAAAAAGGATTTAGATCTCATACCAGTGAAGACCTGTACAGTACATGACTAGGATATTCAAATACAGGACATTTACAGCACATTTGAGATAGATCCTTTGGATATGAGCCAGTCTGACTCAGAAGCAGTAGGGCTGTGCTGGGGCCAGGGCTATGCCCATCACAATTTGTTCAGCACAGCACCGAGCTACGTGCACAGCACAGCTCTGGGGTGAGAGCCGGCTTGTGCCCATCGAGCTCAGGCCACACCCCGAAGCACTCACAGCAGTCTGGATCCATCAAGGTGGATTTAGCACTCACAAAGAAAAGGCCATCAGGATATACTGGGAAAAGAGGAAGCCTTGTGAACTAAAGCCTGCAGATCTTAACAGCAGGAAACTTTGAATTTAGATGGATATTAAATTAAGGTCCTTTGATCTATGTGATGGAAAAAGACTTATACGAAACTCTAGGAAATGACAGAAGTAAATTGGCAGCCTTTGAGAAAAGCATGGGATGGAAGACAAAACTCTATGCCTTCCTCCTTCTCTCCAGAAATGACTAGGTTTGAGGAAGCTAGGGGTTTCCCAGACAGTAAGGCACATTTGGATGGGATTCAGCTGTGGCAGGGAAACAAATTGCAACATACTGAAGTCTATTCCTGTGTCTGTCAGTCACTTCACCTTTGTCTGCTCTGTACCAGAAGGGCACTGAGTAATGCCTGAATGAGTACATTCCCACAACAGCTTCCCGACAGGCTTTGCTCTTTGGCTCGTCACATACATATTCTGGGATGCACAGCACACATTTCCCACTTGGGCAATTAATGGCACCATGAACTCATCCCTTTTCTTGACAACACTTACAGGTTGGCATTTTATATTGCCTACTATACAACCAACAAAGCAGAGGCTTGGGTATAATGGATTTTTTTACAGCTTTCAGTATTCTGATAGCATTTCTGGGCTTTGCATGATATGTGGTAGGTGACTGAATTATTTTGATTATCTCACTTGCCCTTTTAATCACAATTTCACAGGTTAGATGTCCCACTAATCCAAATTCTTGCAAGGCTAAAAACAGTATTTTGTGTTTCCTCCCAACTGAGTTCTGTGGATAAATGCTGTATTTCCAATTAACAGGGATTCCAGCAGACATTTAAATTTTTAAAAAAATTCCAAAACAAGAAAAACCCCACGACACCCACTCTGCCCCCACCCCCCAACTTATCAGAAAACACAACATAACTGAGATTCCATTTCTGGCAAGATTTCAGAGATACAGCCTGTGTATATACACACCTGGGTAAGAAGTGGTGAAAGAGCTTAAAACAACTTGTCTTATATTCTAGTATATTGGGTCACAAGACTAGAAGCCTTTCTGAGTGAAGCTATCCTACCTAAGGGCCTAAAACTAGATCAAGGAAACCTGAGGCAATAAAGCTTGACGACACCAAGATAAGACTCAGAGTAAGGTTTACAGTCAGGCAGGCTTCAGACAGTGTAAGAAGAGGCAAATTTGCTGTGATACGTTAACAAATTGGAACTATGGGGATTGAATAAGACAGAGACGAATGAAAAAGTACAACTTGCTGTCCCCTTACATGGAGTGACAGCTCCTGTAATAAGCATGCTACCACTTGGGTACCTGGAAAATGGGGAAACCGATTGTTATATGGAAAATACCAGTTGTACAGGGGGGCCTACAAGCCTATTATTTTAAAATCAGCTTCTCTCAGTATTGTGAGATCTGGGGGGGGGAAAATAATTTTGCTTTGTCTCAGAGAAGCTTATCCTGGAAGCTAGAAGCAATCTCTAGTGGATAGAACAGTATACTCCCCATTCCTCTCCCTATGTAAACACCAAATCTATAGTAATCACTGTACTTCAGCATCCTGCTGATACCTCAGCAAAATGGGTAGCAACCACCAGACCCAGCAAGAAGCCAAACTCTGTCAATCCCACCTTGAGGAGGGCTCAAGGTGCACAGTGCAGAAGAAAAAACCTCCAAAAGAAACAACGTAGCGTCTCACAGACCGAGACCGAAACCACCCCTTTACAATAATCGAAAGAGAGGAAGCTCCGGGGCCGGCCCGTGCTTTCTCTTGGCCCAAGCTGAATCATCCTCGTGGGATCCCCTTTCCCCGTGGAATTAAAGGAAGCCTGCCACCGAAACACCAGGATGTGATCCACAGACCTCAGAAAGCCACGCCGGCATCTTCGACCGGCACTTGGACGCCTTGCCGGGGGCTGGTTTAGGGAAAGGCGGGTTCAGCTCGGCCCTTCCCCCGGCGATGCCCCAAGCCGGGCCCCCTGCCCACCCCGTTACCTGTCTAGCAGCGGCCCCTGCAGGCATTTGAGGGCCACCGGGACCCTCCAGTCGGCGTGGCGGGCGGCGGACACGGTCCCGTAAGCGCCCCGGCTGATAAATCGCAAGTCCGGGAGTTTGCTGGAGGGGATGGAGGGGAGGGCGTAGCTGAGGGCGCCCGCCCGGCCCCCACCGCCATCCCCGCCGCTCATGCTCGCACTCGGCCGGGCGCAGCGCGGCCCGCAGCGCCGCTCCGCTCGCCCCGCTCGCCCCGCTTCCTCGCCTCCCCCCGCGCCTCCCCGCCCCGCCTGCTCTCCTCCTTCTACCCCGCCGACGAGCCACTTCCTCTGGGAAAGAAGCACAGTCCCACGGCTCACGGGCCGGGGAAGGCGGAGCAGGCGCGATGGGAGGAGCGAGCCGAGGGAGCGCGGTGCCCTGGAGAGCGGTGCCGGCGCAGCAGCCTCGCTCTTCGGCAGCCGCGGGAGCGCTATGGCGGGGCGCATCCCTCGGGCCATGGATGGAGCATCCGTCGTCCGAAGGGGGTCCTGGTGGGGAGCATCCCGTGCGCCGGAGAGGAGGAGGCATCCCCCTCCGTCCGGGGAGCGGGCGGGGTGTGTGAGTCCTCTCTCGAAAGACGATGCAGGATGCCAGAGCCGAGCGCAGATCGCCGCAGTGAACTGTTCACTCACTGCATAGAATCATAGAATGATGTGAGTTGGAAGGGACCTTGAAGATCATCTATTCCCAACTCCTCTGCCAGGACAGGACACACCTGTCAGGCTTGCTCAGAGCCCCATCCGGTGTATACTCATTGCTCAAGCGAAGTGAGCAAAGCTTTGTCTCATGCACTTGCTTATCTCCTCCGTGTTTGTCTTAGGAAGGTTTTTCAGGATAGCGGCGTTTCAAAAGGGTAATTTGGAAATTTCCAGTAAGTGCAAGTTCACCCTTGCCCCGCCTCATAGCGAGCTGCCTGATACACTGATGTATTTATGAGAGCTTTGTGTGAGGGTTGCGCAGGAAGGTTTTGTAAGGCCTGTTCACCAAGCCAAGTTCTCACTTAATAACAAAGTAATTTAATTTAAAGATAGAGGTTTGTAGCTTTCCAAGGAGTGACAGTTCCGCACGATGAAATAAAGGTGAATAGAGCAAATCACTTGCCTTTCCGTGTGTGTGGATCAGAGGCTAGGTGCCTGTGGCTTTTCACCTCTCCTCTTTTCTCCCAGTAATGGATATGGACCAGAGAATGAGGGAAAAGACCTAAGTTTTCAAACTACGATATGTTCAATATTTCACAGCATTCATTTTAAGACATGGCAACAACTTTTCAGTTCTGTCTAGGTGCTAGCACTCTAATAGCTCTATGGCTTTTCCAATTTTCTTGTATCTTGGATGATTTATATCCTCCAAATGCTTCAGCATTATGAACCTATGAGCAGCCACATAAAGCAAGTGGTGGCTTAGTCTACTTTCAGTTTTCAGTTAGTAGGTGTCCCTTAGACACACTAGGTGGTTTCCCAAAACTAATCTTGAGGCAATGTTTGCAATATGCAAGTTTTGGGTATCTATTTATGCATATCTCTCTCTGTATTTACCATGTTGGTAGTACCATTAGTCATGCAATCTTAAATTTGATATATAAGAAAGATTTTGTTTCCTAAAGAAAATAATATGCAATGGACTCACCAGGATTAAAAAAACACTGTGTAAATATGTATTTATGCTCTTTGCCATCAAGATGTCACTATACTGAAAAATTATTTGTGCATCTTGTTAGTGTGTACTGTGTTGATTTAATGTATATTTACAGTGTTAAGTATACTGACTTAAACCCCAGGAACATCACTGTGATTCTAAAAGTGGATGTGGAGGCAGCACTGTTGGAGCAGTGCCATGCTTCCCTTGTCATGCCTATTCCAGGTACAGTGTTCCTGGAGCTGTAGTCCTTGTGACACCCCAAACCCTAACCCTAACCCTAATGGCAGCTTGGGAGTGAGGCTGAGGTCCTAAGGTAGATTAAAATTTTGATACAACTGAAGTTTTTGTTAAATACTGTTTCTAAATGATAGAAATAGTATTTATAGCATGCGGCAGATAAATAGCCGCTTGTGGTTTACTTCTTTGAAATTTTAACTTGTGAGATTTCCCACAGTCCTTTTCATTCTTAAGTGTTGGGTCTGACTCTTCCGTTCACATGAGAATTTTCTGACGATCCTCACTGATAATGAGGTAAGCAAATTCCACAGCAAAGAGGATACTTTTTGTGTGTGTAGTATTCATAATGGTTTGATTAGAGTTGTAATGGCTATAATTTTCTTGAATTTAAAATGGAAAAAATGGTTCTGAAAGTCTGAAAGCTATGGCAATGGGCTTAGTCTTCCTTCAGCTTGCAAAATCTAGGAAGGCAGCTGCTGTGTGATCAGTACATCATGATACAGACTTGTAAAATGCTTTGCATTCCTTGTATCTTTGTAAATGATCAAGTAAAATAACAACTAAAATTAAACACACTTTCCAGACTGAGGTGGTATTTGCTTTCTGACATTCTTCCCTGTGGGCAGCATAGGCTGGAAAGAGCTTTTAGATTTCTACTGTAAACATTGCATTGATGTTGAGAAGAGGATACGAAATACAGAAAGAGGGTGGGTGATTTTTTTTCTTTTCCTGTGCATCTCCACCTGAAAACCAGGCCTCCGATACACAGATATACATGCACTCTTTTATATTCATATTTATGTTTTTAAAAAGTCACACTACCTGCATGTCTTTACTAGTATAATGACTTTTTTTTTCAATTTGTTTCAGTCTTATCCCTCCACCAAAATATTTTAGTGCCTTCATTTTTATGGACATCAAGCACCAAACCTACTTGTATTTTTTTGCAATTCACCAGACTGACTGTGTTTCCACAATGACAGGAATCTGTTTGTTGTCAATACAGGATGTTCAGATTGAAATAAGCTATGGTTGCATGATGATGATTTTATATCTCAAACAACTATACCATACTTTGCTGTTGGATTTAAACATGATGGACCCTGTTACCTATTCAATATTCTGAAAAATTTGGAGAATAGGATTTTTTTTCTCTTGACACTTGATAGTCTCTGAATTTTAGTTCTATCTTTGGAGCTGCATAAAAGACCCTGTTTTAGAAAATGATTTTTCATTCAGTAGTCACAATGCCTTTGTCCCTGCTTTTTATTTTGTGGAGTTTTCAAGCTTTTAAAATAAAAAGATAAGGGATATTTGGTTTACAATAGCCATTTTAAAAGGAATATTTTGCCTGAATATTTTGTACTATCCACATTGCAGGAATGAAGGACTTTGGTAGTAACCTCTTCAATTGTGTTTGTTCTTACTGAAGGAAGTATTTTTTTTTCTGAAATAATACATCAGGTGTTTAGATTCTGTCCGAGATGCTGTTTTGCCTGCTGTCACACTGGCAACGTAATGATACACTTGCTCAGATCTATTAGTAATGAGTGCTACAACCATGGAAACTGATAGCCTTTGAAATCATCTGTGTATTCTACCAGCTTCAACCAACCTTTCCTTGTTAGCATGTGCCACACTCTAGGTGGGCCATTCCTGAACAGCTGAACTCTTTTGGAAGTTGTTACCTATGGTTTCAGATGTCTGTTGACACAATTTTGTATTAAGAGATCTGCATGAGAGTACTTGTATCCAGCTATTACAACATGTTGACACTACCCAGCTGACTGAATCAAGGAGCAGAGCTGCTGAGAGCTTTTCTAGCAGTTTGGAGGGAAGGAGGGAGGGAGTGCTTGTGATGCATCTGAGTCACCTGGATTTTTATTTCCATGTTGTGCTACTGTTGGTGCCCATGTGGTGATGACACATCAAGAGTGTACCATCAGGATAAACTCTAGTGCTCTTTTGAAGGTAAATGACATTTCCTTTCAGCACTAGGATTTTAACAAAGCCACCCCACACTTGAACCATTTGAATGTTTCTTTGCTATTTTCATTGAGCTTCCTCTTTTCTCCTCTTGCCTGTGGGACCTGAGCAACTTTATGAAGGTCGTCCTCTTCCTAGCCCCCTGCTTTGCATGAACCCAGTGAAGCTTTCTGTGTGGAAGTAATGCAGAGGCAAAAGCTTGGCAGAGGAGGAGGGAAAAGAGGGGGTGATTTTGAAAGGTTCTCCTTAGACACAGTAACACTGTGGTACTCTTCTGTACCTTTCTTAACATGTGCTGACTGGGATTCTCTGGGGCCAGGTGCAGCCCAGGTCCATCCTAGGTGCTGAATCCAGCAAACGTGTTTGACCATTTCTTCGCAACAAGGACACCTAGCATGGGATGACTGTCATCCATCTGAAACAGAGAATCTGCATCAGAAGTGCCTGTTAAGAGTAGTTCCTAGCTAATTCCTAAACCATGGAGAATATTTAGGAAAGTAGTGTTTCTCATGAGCCCAAAGAGATTATTTTAATAGAATTCTAACAGAACTGTATTTTGTTGGAAGATGAGTTGCAGGCCTAGGAGCATTCCCTGACACCTCCAACTTTACAAGGACAGGCAGTATTAGGTATTCAGTGGTCTGCTGTCTTCAGGATTAGGCTATGTGCATTTTTTAGGCTGAGTATTTCCTCAAATACTTCAGCTTCCCCCTTCCCCCTACTTCTAGGTTTTAACCTTTATTTTGGTTTTCAGTCTAAAATGCTGATGTTCTTGGTGTTTCCCGTAAAATTAGTTCAGCTGAGAGAAAGCTGAAAAATTTTCTTTCAGCAGTGAATTAGAGCAATTCTTTTTCCTTTTATTTTCTCTTTTAAAATTTAAACTATTAGATCAGATTTGACAAAGCCAGAAGGTCAGGAGAGGTGATTCTGCCCCTCAGCTCCGCTCTGCTGAGACACACCTGGAGTGCTGCATCCAGTTCTGGGGTCCCCAGCACAGTTAAGACATGAATCTGTTGGAGCACGTCCAGAGGAGGCCACCAAGCTGATCAGAGGGATGGAGCACCTCTCCTACGAGGAAAGAAAAGGGAATTAGGTTTGTTTAGCCTGAAAAGAGAAGGCTTTGGGGTATTTATAGCCTTCCAGTACCTGAAAGGAGTGTAGAAGAAAGATGGAGAGGGACTTGTTAAAGGGGAATATAGTTACAGGGGAAATGGAATCAAGTGGAAAGAGAGTAGGCTTAGATTAGGCATCAGAAAAAAATTCTTTACTTGAGTGTGGTGAGGCACTGGGACAGGTTGCCCAGAGAAGTTGTGGATATCCCATCCCTGAAAGTGTTTAAGGCCAGGTTGGATGGGGCTCTGAGCAAGCTGATCTAGTGGAGGTGTCCCTGCCTATGGCAGGGGGGTTGTAACTGGATGATGTTTAAGGTCCCTTCCAACCCAAACCATTCCATGATTCTATGATTCAAGGCACCTCCTAGAGTGTAACAAATCTGCTAGGTCTGTAATTTCTGTTGCCAGAAATACATAATGTGTTGGAGCTCTGTTCTCTAGCTTGAATAGCTAGAATTCTTTCCAAATAGCTGTCAAGCTGTCAGTCATGACAGAGTCATAAAGGAGAACAACATTCATTACTTAACTAAAGACATCAAGGCGAGGTCTAGGTAATCTAGGGGATGCACAGAACCAGGTGGGAAAGTAGGAGTTGGAAATGTTATACGTTTGCATTTGCTTTTTTTTGTGGTTTGTGTTGGCACTTAAATAAGTGAAAAGTTGACATGTTTGTTTGACAACACCTATGTGCTTTGAAATCAAATGAAGATGCAGCCTATCTGTAAATGAAATGAGGAGTTAAGTCTTGTAAGAACTTAGCATACTTGGTGGCGTAGAGGACTGAATTCATAATAGGAAAAATAGCCCCAGTTTCCAGCTCCAGGTTTGAAAACATTCCAAGGTCAAATTTTGCCTAGATTCTGTGATTCTGATAGTCCGAGCCCAGTAATTTTTTTAGTAAGTGCAATTACTTCTTGTTCATTTAGGAGGAGGTAATTCCTAATAAGTATTCTGTTGAAAGTCTATGACATTTAGCAACGGTTATGTTTCAAGGAATTTATAGTAAGCCAAAATGAATCAACCTGTTAATCATTTTTTCAGGCATAAACACGTGGCCCTTCTTCCTGTTTGTATAAGCAATTAGCATGTATCATCTGAGAATAACGTAAGACGTATTTTCATCACAAATGTAACAGTTTGTGGTGGGGTAAATTCTAGAAAATATCCTAAAAAAAAAAAGGCCAAAAACCCCAAACCAAAACAAATCAAAAAACCAAAACAGAAATGAAGGTGGAATATTTTAATGAACAATATATATGCAAAACCTCTATTAAGTGAGGACTCTGTTTACAAAGGGTACAACACTCCTACAGGTTCAATTCGTCTGAATGCCCATAGGTATTAGCAGGTCATTAATATGACTCCCAAGTGTTTAGAGTGGAGCAGATGGACCTTTTCTGTGGGTGTCTTCCATGAACTCATTGACACTTGGTCAATATAGGAAATGCCTGTAAAGATTTAACTGGCCTGGAGTTACCACAGCTCACCATCATACAGGGTAAAACAACCCAGAATGGCAGAGATTGTATTTGGGATGGGGCAGAAAGATCGGATTTGGAATGCATTTGAAGTGATCTGAAGAATGAAGCTGTTTCTCTGGAGTGCAATTCAGAAAACTGGACACATCAACATGATTCAATTTTTGTTCACAATGGCAAAAATGTAATATTATCATCTTGGATAAGGTGCATGAGAAGATGATACCCCAGCAACCACTCCTAACAGTTAACACCATTACATCTTTTGTGTCCTTTAGGCATCCCAATTACAACTCCTGAATCTGCTGAATTTAGAAGTATGTGAGGTAAGTGAAAAACTTTTTATTGTACTCAGACATCAGTGCGAACAGGCTAAGAACTTCCATGGTGTAGCAAAACTGTACCAGATTCCACATTTTTCCATTTTAAAATACAGTTTCCTGTTTAATAATTAATTTTTTCACTAAAATGAAGATTTAACACACCACAGCTGCATGCATGATGGCCATTTTATGGCTAAAATCCTTCCAGGAAAATCCTGGAAGAAACTTGCTGGAGTTTACTCTGATCACTCTGTGGGTAACAAGGCCCACTGCCTGTTAGATTGCCTTAATATACTTTTATATTAGAAAGAATAATCTCTCCTCGTTCATAAAAGGCTTGCAGATCTTGTTCCCTTTCCAGTGCAAAGAACTTGGACTGAAGAAGGCAAACTCCCTCAAAAGATTTAGACTGGTTCTTAAAACTGTTTGAGATTCAGGTAATGGTCATCTGGTAGAACTGCATACCACTTTTCTACTGTATTCTTTCAAGTATGTTGTTAGTATTATGTTTCACATGCCACCTTGTGGTCTTCAAGCAAAAAGAGAAATTTTGTATGATTTGGAAAACTGGAAATACATTTCTGTGTAAATGTTTTCAATAAGTGAAAAGCTCTACTATAGATTCATATCTCATCAAATTTATTGAAGCCAAATTTTCAAAATTTTTATAAAGAGTACCTTTTAAGAGTATCAAATACAAGTTAGTTTAGAACATGACATTCAAACATTGTAGTAGTAGTGCTGCATATGTAGGCAAAATAAAGATAAAGGAGGAAATATGCAGGATGTGAATTCTTTTCCTCTCTAGCATAGAAGCATGGGCAAGGAAACAACTGTGATTTAGTCAGGAGTACTGACTTTCCAGGAACTGTTGTCATGAGAAATTGATTCTGGAAAATCTATCAAGTTGTTACGATGGTAGAAAGATTTTCACTACCTAAAAAAAGAGTTATGTTTTCAAATTAGAAAACACTGCAGTTTTAAAACAATTTAAGAAGTTTGTTTTCCTGTTTTACCTTTCTTAAGTGTCAAAATGGGAAGTTAATCTCATTTCAATTTCAGTTAAGTGAGAATCTCTGAGACAAGTTGAGATTGGGAATTTGAGTCTAACCTGTTTCTGTAAGGCTGGAAGTGTTTAAAGTTCTTGTAGGAAAATACTCAATAATGTTTTGTATGTATTATTTCTTTAGGGTTCAAAGGCTTAAAATTGGGTTAGAAATATTTGTAATTAAAATAACACAAACAAACCAAAATATATATTCTGTTTTCCTAAATAGTGTCTAAATTGATGAAAGATAATTGAAGAGTACAAGGGATAGATGGGAAAGAAGGAGAAAATAACAAGGACAAGGACAGGTAAGATGGGTTTTATGCATCTGATACTTAAAAAAAAACCTTTCAGTATTCTGATTATTCATTTATTATGCAACTGTTAGCTGCCTAATTTTTTTTAATAAGACCATCAACTTGGACTGACAGAAAGGAGATAATAGCTTTAAGTTGGCTTATGTAAGGTGTTAAACTTACTGAAAACTTCTGTGCTTATGAATGTATATCATCATACGTTGCTCTTCTAAATGTGTCTCCTTTATATGTGCTATGTCTGCCTGACAATTAGAGAAGAATTATCAGCCTTTTCTGGTGTCTAAGTGTCCCATACTTCTTTAAGAAACATGGTCATTGTACATTTTTTGAGTACAAATTGTATTACAGCTGGTGGTGGGGTCCGAGGCTGTGACCCAGGAAGAGGTGACCGGTCCGGGGAGATGGTCCCGAAAGGAATTGCCTGCCCGAGGTTCGGTGTCTTCCCTCAGCTGCTGGCAGAGGAGCCCTTGCAGAAGCTGTCAGCTCTTTAGTGATATCGGCTCGTGATTTCAGCTCAGCTCTGCAGGGCAGCCTCCAGGCCAAACCAGACGGGAGAGAGACGAGAGGACCCGTATGGCTGGTTCCGCACGAAGGGAGCTTTATTGTGGGTTCCCTCCGGCGAAGGGAAGCCAGGGACGAAAGCACTCTCTCCTATAGAGGCGAACTGGTCTTTTATAGGGATACAGGGGATCAGCAAGGGGACCAATGGATTACAGAGGGTCTGGGATAGACCAATGGGTTACAGAATGATCTGCATAGGGTCTCCCAAAGGATTGTGGGTCTACTTTTCCTCACCATGACTCCAAAGTCCTTTCCAGGGAGTCCTGCTGGGCGGTTGCGAAATCTCTCATCTCAGCAGACATCTCTCCCGGGCAGTGGCTGGGCATATCCCACAAAATTGAGTTTTTATTTTTGTCCTGTTATTGAGTAGATGCCTGCTTCTAAGCTTTTGGATACTTTTGCAGCAGTCTCATTTTGGTGTCAGACAAATACTACAGATGATGAATTGCTTTATTGATGGAAATGGCCAGGACATCTAGAAAGACACATATAGAAGAACAAATTGGGCTGTAATTGGGCTGGACCTTTAAGAAGTACTTTCTTGTAATGTTCTCACAGGGAAGAGCTGTCTGGGAAGAGCTGATTTTGCTCTGTATAAAGTTGTGATGGGATGACCTTAACTGTCTCCAGGTGCCCATGCAGCTGCTCTATATCACTGCCCTCCTCAGCAGTGCCTGGGGGAGGAATATAGGAGGAAGAAGAATTCACAGACCAAGATGAAGGCAGTTTAATAAAGAAAAAGAAAAAGCTGCACGTGGAAACAAAGAGAAATGAAAAGATCTATTCTCTGCCTCCCATCAGCAGGTGATACCCAGCCTGGGAAACAGGGCCTTGGTAGGCATGGTGGATGCTCTAGGAAATAAACCCTTCTTCCTTCTTCTCCTTTCTCTTCGTTTTATTGCTGAGTACAATGTTATTTGGTATGGAATATCTCCTTGATCACCTTGAGTCAGCTATCCTGGCTATGTTCTCTCCCAGTCTCTTGCCCACCCCCAGCCTATTGGCCTTTGGGAGTGTGGGGGGATGTTGGAAAGACAGTCTTGATGTTGTGGGAGCAGTGCTCAGGAGTAGCCAAAACACCCATGTGTGACACTGACACCTTTCTAGCTCCAGGTACAAAGCACAGCACTGAGAGCTGCTATGGGAAGGCTGACTCCATCCCAGCCACACCCTATACAATCTCCATGCCTTATTCCATGCCATTTGCATCATGCTTATGTCCCAGATAATTTAATACAATTATACATCTTCTAACCATCCTTTTGTATTTAAATCTCATACCGAAATCTCCTTTTAGCAACACATCTTATTCTACATATTTAAATGATCTTTATACTCACTGTACGGATTTATACATTCTCATTAAGTATTATTCTGGGTTGCTTAACAGATTCTTACTATTCTCCCATTCCATGGGCCTCCTCCACTCCTCCAAATGTTTGTAAAAACAGGCTATGTTTTGGGCCCAGCTGCCATCCTTTTACATCTTTGTAGGTTCTTTGGGAGCTTAAGAGCCATCTTCCCTGTCTCCTGTGCTGGTTATCTCTGTCAGTGCACTGAGGTGCTCCAGGAAGGGCACTGCTGCAGGTCTGTGCTGGAATCACCTCAGTCGCAAAAAGTCATCTGGTACCTCAGCCTCCTGTGTATGTACCAAAGTCTGCTGTGTTTTTCGTCTGCTTAAACCCCATTGTAAACATCCATTAGTTTAGTACTCTCAATTAGTTTCCTTACAGAAATGCTGTAGAAATAATTTATTCCCAATGTAGCACATCAGTGAATAATGACTTGGGAACACCAGAACAAGAAAACAGCAAGAAAATGAAACAGGTTGTTTTGTGCATACCATATGAATTTGAGAAGGGGGTTGCTTATCCATATGGACTGTTATTACAAGGATAAAAAGGTTTTCCTTTTCTGCATTATTCTTCAGTTCCTCCAAAGTCTCATACCATGTGCAGAAGCTGTTACATGTCATACAGACAAAAGACCACTCCCTCCAAGAAATCTGAAGATCAAAGCTTTTGCATTGGACTCTTAGCATGTTCCCTCAGTATATAGCTCTAGATACTGATGAGAGCCTTCTGTTGAAGGCACAGCCTGCAGATGGAGGGCATGATATGGAAGTGTGTTTGAGCAGAGAATGTATTATTGAGGCGTGCTCTGAATGAGAGCCGCATGTCTGCACCCAAACCTGTGAAGAGTTCCAGTGATTTCTGAAGTTTGTCACTGCCAGAAGGTGTCTGCCTTCACAGCTAAGGCTACATACAGCCTTAATGTGTAAGCAGTGTTTTTAAATGTAGAAATGAAACATACTAATGATAAAATAGAGAAGTAAAAAAGATGGGGAATTTTTAGTATAAGTCCTGTCTCACTGTGGCGGTGGGCCCTGGGAAGGGAGTGAAGAAAGAATCAACATATTAGGAACATGATTCAATGAACACCAAAACCACGAGTGGTTCATTGAATCCCTGACTACTGAGTGATCTTTGCTCTCCTGCTGTCCAGGAGAGAAAACTGTGAGCTTAAACTGCACGTTGACAATCTGTAATGAATTCACCTCTGTAGCTGCTGTACAAGCAATATGAGCTGATTTAGCACTATGTGCTACTCACATTGTCTACACATTGGCTTTACCATCGTAGCAGGGGTTTCATGCCAATACACAGCAGCATTTAACAACAATGACCATTCGATGTCACTGTTGTCATTCAAATCCGTACTTGAAAGACTAGCTGTGTTTTGATGTTGGTGAGGATGTGAATGTGGCATTTCAGATGAGCAGCTTGACACATCTTTTCAATAATAATCTGTTTAAATAATCAGCTTTATTAAAACGCTCTCGAGGACAGATTTTTCTTCTGTGTGCTCAAGTACTTGTAGAATATAAGTATAAAAAACGTTGTGATCTGCATTTCTTATTTTTCATAGAATCCCTGTAAGATATACACAGGCTAATTTAAGGTGCCATCTGTAGTACAAATCTGTGCATAGAAGTTTTTACATGTCAGTATATTTTCATGACAATCCTTCATACACAAGCACATTTCAAGAGATCTTTCAGTATTTTAATTTTTTATAGTGTTGTTTATTTGATACCATTTCAAGTTTTCATGTACATTTTGTAGTGCTAGAGAAGAACACATGACTTCTTGGTAGAACAACTGGACCAAATTATTACCATCTTTGGTATCTATTTGCCACAAATTGCCATTAATGATTGTATTAGAGTTAGAAGATATGAAAAGTATTTTAAAATAATTGCTCAGCTATTATTTCTCTCCTGGTATATGATCTAATTTGCATTTGAAAGGAAAATCAAAGTAAATGCTGATCAGCTTTTGCATTAGTTGGTCATCTTCTATGTTTCTTAACTTCAGGCCAGCACAGGGAGTTTAAGGGGGCAAGGAAGAGATTAAAGAGAAGTCTCCTTCAGTTTACTCATGAATTCAAACCTGGGGAAGAAGTGCCAGAAAGACAGAGGCATTTAGGTATGACTGTCTAAATCCCTGAAGAACTTTACAAAGAGTGAAGAAATTTCAGACATACATACATTTCCCTGAGTCAGGTATTTCTTTTATGGCCTGTACAGAAAATGTATGAAGTCTTGAAGACTAGACACTTGTTGGCACATATTATTCTCTCTTAGCATAACTTGAGTTGCTGAGAACCTTATTTAGCTGTGGAAAAAATGGCTCTGTCCTTTCCTTCCTCTTGGTGCCAAAGCTTGTGTGAGAGAGTTTGTGCTGCCTTTGCCAAAGAAGCCCTATCCTGAAGAGGAGGATATTTTCTTGTGTGTTTTCCATCTTACTTGATCACTGGCAGAACAGCTTAGAAGCTACAGAGTCTTGCAAAACAAGGACAAACACCAAGGGAAAGGTGTGAAGTACTGTGCAGTTTGATGAAACACATCTTTTGAAGGATATATTGGAAATAAATTTTTAGGTGTATTTATTAAAAAAAAGATCATTAAGAGAACATGCTGAACTTTCTAGACGTCTGAGAGTGTGCATTTAAGGAAGGTGATCAAAATATGAACATACTGCTCTGATTATTTTTTCTCAGTAACAGAACTTTTGTATTGTTAATAAATTCTTTCAAAAATAAGGTTTGAAATTCCTTCCATACCTTTTGTTAGTAGAGATGGAAAAACAGAGTACAACTTGGAAGTATGCAACTTGAGACATCTCATTTAAATTATTGTTAATAAAATTTAAAAATCCCACAAACCAACTTACCAAAACGCCAACACTTGCTTGCTGAGCTGTGCCTGTTCCCTCTGGAGCAGCCATAAAGATTCAAGTTAAAAGAGAGAAAAACAGGTAAACACAAAATAAACAGCCTTGGGGGTGGTGAATCTCACCCCTTTCTCATTGGTTTATCTTACATTTTTTTTCCTGGTGTTTAAACTCCAGCAGGTGTTTCTTAAAGAAGGTATTTTATTTTGCCATATTCTGAAAATCTAACCTTTTAAGGCCAAGAAGATAACTTTTCATAGCTTGTATTATCCAGATGACTATTCAGTTTAATTTAGATACTCATCCTTTTGGAAAAAAATATAAAAAATTGTGTGGCCTTATATCTGAGATATCTTTTCTCCTCATGCTTTAGATAAAAGCATTGTTTAATAATGATCACAAAGAAGTGTTCAAAATCCTATGGCCTACCTGTGCTGAAAAAAGACTTTTTTGGGGGGACTTAGTTAATGAAAGCAGGCTGCTGAATCTCCTGCATCAAAAAACAGTGCAGGTGAGGGTATTCTGCAAATAAAATTTTGCTACCCTACATTGACAGCTTATATGGTATTTGGTTTGGTGGTAATTTTCTGTCAATCATTTTTTGTGTGCTTGCATTAGACTTTTCATGTGCTTGCAATTGCATCAATTGGCTAAAATGTTCTGATTCATTTAAGCTTGGCATCCATTGGAAGTGCTGCCTGCAGCACCATCACCTAAGCCCCAAGAGCTGACAGAAGAAATAGAACAGCTGGAGGAGCATGAAGAGGATATGTTGCGTGAACTTAGGCTTTACTTAAAGGATGTGACTTGTAGACTTGTCATTAACAGATATTTCAGAACATTTATGAAGCCCATTGGCCCAGAGGAGGTCAGTTCATGTGGCTCTGTAATGCCATTCCAGCTGTGTGTATTCACATTGTCTCTGTATGTGTTTCTTGGTGTTTGTGTGCTCTTTCCAGGAAGGTTTATCTTTGTTTTTAGGACTGTACTATTCTGATTTTCCAAGAAGCAGGAAGTGAATTTTTCTTTTCTTTTTGTTGACTCCTTGCGGGTCTCAAATGTGTGTGATTTGAGTATTCATTGAAAGCCCAGTGTTCCTTCTAAAAAGTCTTTAAAACTTAGGAATAGTTCAATTGGAAGTGACTTAGAAGGATCATCTAGTCCGAGTGTCAGTGACTACTGCTATCCCGAGCTCCTCAGCTTCTGTGTCAGAGTGTGGAGTGCTGCGATCTTCTAAGAGCATCCCTTTAGCGAAGCCGCTCGGCAGGATCAGCCCCACACACACACGTGTGCATGCACAAACACACAGACAGCTTCAGCAATATGGGTCAGTGGCAAAGAGGCAGGAAGGGTCTCTGTACAGAGTTCCACGGACGAAGGTTGATTGCAGCCGCACCAAGAAGGGATCCAAGGACACAGACAAAAGACAATGGAGGGTCCAGGTTTAAGTAAGGGAGTGGGGTGAGCACCAGGGACCAATGCTCTGATGGCACAGGGGCGGTACAAAGGCGGGACTGGGGAATGGGAGCCAATGGGGAAGCTCTGGGGGAATGGCGAGGGGCGAGGGGCAAAGGCCAATGGGGGGAACCTGGAGTGGAGAACTTTCTAGGGCATGGAACATAAAAGGTAACAAGGGGGTGGAGGGGCCATGGGCCAACCAGGAATGCAGAACTGGGGTACATTACCATAACCGAACTAAGCATTCTGGGGGAAGCTGATTTTCTCCCCCTAACCTAGACAGAAGTCTCTGGTACTAGGGACTGTCTTACCCGAGAACTCTTTCTGTCCCTTGTACTGTAGGTTAACTGGTCACCCAGAGTGACAAGAAAGGCCAGCACAGTTTGCCCATGACAGGGCTTGGATATGTAGGCATGTAACAGCACTGAAAAGCGGGGAGATCTCTTTCTTTATAGTTATAACCTGTACCTATATGCTGTTTTAATAAAGCCTAAAGCTCTTTAATTGACTGTCAATAGTTTTTGTGAGAACAGGAGTAGAAGCAGCAGTTTGTCAAATAAATTGTCAGGTTCTATTCTCAGTTTTATCTGGGGCTTTCCTCAGTATGAGACGAACCGTAAGGGCTGTGTGGTTTTTTGGGTTTTTGGCTCCTATACATTTCTCATTTAATTTATTGAGTAAGTCTAAGACAGGGGCACATCAAAGTCACCGGCAGTTTTAAGATTTTTTGCTTTTTAGCAAAGTCCCATTCTCCTAAGTATCCACTGACTGTCTTTTTCTTTCCGTGTAGAGTTTGATATGTGAATAACCTAAACAAATAGAGATGTCTTCATCTAAACTTGTCATTAGACTTCTTTCGTGTTCTGAGTAGAGAAATAATCACCTCTGGATCCAGTTGTCTCATTCTAAAGTAGATGCCTACGACAGGTGCTTCAAAAGTGCAATTTCTGCAGCCTTTTTCTTTCTTCCAACAGCGAAGACAATCTCAGGTTTCCTTGCTGTGATTTTCTGAAGGGAAGTGAAATGAATCCCACTTTGGGTGCCTGTTCCTTTCTCTGCTCCACACATGCTTCTGACCTTCCTGCTTCTTTTTTTCCCTTCTTCTGGTCTGTCTCTTCAAAGCCAGCTGAAATAGCCCTTATATTTTCAAGAAACTGTTTGATTTCTGCATTTTTGGATTATTCATAAATATTTGGCATTTTAAGAAGTCTTTTATTTGACTTTATGGATATAATTAATTTTGGTAGCTATTGCATCAAATGTCTGAGCACAAATATTTTGTTTGTTGGCCCCTGATAATAATGCTGTTATTAAACAGCCTATAGATCTCTTGGCAGTTCTCTCCAAGATTGCTTCCTAAAGGATGTCGACCTAATCTGCAGCAATGCTTTAGAGTACAATCCAGATTAAGGTCCTGGAGATGAGGATGTGTTTTTATTCCTAATTTGGAAAAATTTTAAAACTTGATAAATGCCATCTGTGGACAGTAGATATGGAATTAGATAATTTTAAACACCTTCAGAGAGCATTTCTTGCCAGTTTGTAGATGTAGCGTTAAATAAACTGGGCATGGAAGCTTTTGTTTTAATAATTAACTTTCCTGTTATGCTGAAAATATTCACTGAGATAACCTTTCAGAACCTAACTATGAAAAGAACAAAATCATTCTAAGTAAAATACAGGGTTTCATTGTGTGGTAGAAAACAGTGTAAAATTTCAGATTGTCTCCTTAGGCACAGAGCTTTGCTTTGAGAGATAATGGATATTCCACGTGAAGATTTTGAACAAAGGTGCCAAGAAATTAAAGAATCCCATAAAGAAAGAGGTACACTCTTTTGACGCTGAAGGTTTTATGATTTGTTCCATTACTTGTAACCAACCACGCAAGACACAACTTTTTGCTCTCTCTTCTTCATTGCAAGGTAGTAGTCCTTCAGGCTATGATTCCTCTTACATCTGTGTCATGCCAAAGGAGGATCTGTGGCTGGGTGGAAGGAAACATACCCGAGTGTAATGAAAAGCTGAAGATGCCAGCAGTGCCTCCGGATGCCTGTACACTCTGCTCTAAGGGCAAGCTGTGTTTTATTGACTCTCTCAGAGAAGGTGCTTAGGTCACTACTACCTTCTATGTTTCTGTTACCTAATAGATTCCTGTGATGTCTGGTTGTTCATGACAGAAGAATTAATATGCTTCAAAATGTGAGATAAATCCAGAGGTCACAGTGTGGTTACAGAGTTCAAGTGCAGTGGCTGCTTGACATTACAAGACCCTGACTTTGATGACTTACTTGGATGATACTTAATGGCTCCTCTTGAAGTCCAAAATATTATACATGGCAGTTCCTGAATGCTCAACTAGATTTTGTTATATGAAAGTGTTTTCCCCTTCCCTGCCTACATTATATCTAAGAGCAAATCATTAACTTGCAACTTTTTCTCTAGACATACGTAGGGAAATGGACAATGGTACTTGAGCTCCTGTGGCCATTTTCCTTGCTAGTCAAGTAGGATGGTGCATTTTGAAGGAAGAACTGTTTTGGTGATGTTCTCAATTATATTTTCTCATACCTCTTTGTAGATAAGTGAAAAACAAAAAGCAAAAAAGACCGGAGACTCTTCAAGTATCACAGCAATGAGCAGGAATGTTCAGTTTTCATCCTCCTAGGATAATTCTATGGAAGACCATGCAAATGTACTTCAAAAAAGAGAGAAAAAATGGGACAGAAAATGGAAGAGAGAGTGATCCTTGTGGCAAATTCTCCTTCTGGAAAGAGTAGTGTCGTGCTTCCTAAACATTCAGACCTAAGAGAGAAGAGTGAAAGGACATATTGCCAAAGAGCTAGAACTTCTGAAGACAGAGGTTCAAATGATGAAAGGTAAAACAAGTCACGTAGCTCCTTTTTCTTCCTGAGGAGGGCTGCACTGCTTACTAGGTTTTAGCTTTCTTGAATCCATTCTATTAACCACTGCTATAGTTAATAGCAAACTCTCTCTCAAATCAGCACGCACTGTTTTTTGCATAAAGGTGCTGCCCCTCTAGTTATGCTAGCCTAACTCATGTTTTTCTGTAGCTGGTAGTTTTTTGATTCTGAAGTTTGTTTTTCAAATGGTACCTAATTGAAAAACAATCACTGGCTTTATTTTTGTGTATGGTGTCTTCCAAGTAATAAGCAACATCCGTTAAAAAGCTGTACTTCAAGCAGTGTAGACCCAGAATGATGTGTGGAATAGGACAATTATAATCTAATGTTTGCTATGCAAAATGTGCTTCCTAGCCTAAATTACTTTAGTGTTTTACCATGTAGTGCTATAATGGCAATATGACTGATTTTATTTTCTGGTTTTATCCTGCATTTTTTCTCCAGGGCTTTTTTTGTGTATCTGAACTTCTTGTTTCTAGCAGTGACTTTTGCCTGAAAGAAAGTGAAAGTCAAGCATTTCTCAGTGAAAGAATGGTAATAGTTCTCTCTGTTTTTTGTAGAGAGGTATCTACCACAGGTATGGGATACTTCACTGATACTCTATTCCAGATAAAGAGAAATCCTGACTTAAGAAATTTGTGTCGTTCCAGATTCATGGATACACCTTGTGACTCAGGCGAGATGTTCTCTGGTGGATGAAAAACCACGAGTATGTGATGGGAAAGCAATGAAAACTCACACTCGAGAAGCATTTCTGGATTACTCTGGGCTTGGAGTAAGTTTAATTTCAAGTTTGTTAATACTGAAGTGGGACATTTTCTTGCTACCTGTACAGCTGTAAATTCAATCAGCTGTTAACCAATGCCAATTCAAACAATTTATGGGAGGAATATTTAGTTTGTGAAGTAAACCTGCAGTGGACTATAACTTTTGTTTCCACAGCCAGTGTAAACTGCTGCTCTTGCTTTTGGTAAAATAAATTTTTGGAGACTGGGTTCTCTTCCTAATTATTAATGTAGAACGGCTTGCTAAATTTTAAAATGGCCCACAGACAACCTGCTAGTACTGTTGATTCTTAATATCTTAGCAGTATCTCAAAGATCTGAAGCCTGGTTTCCAAAGACACATTTTCCAGGACCTTATATTGTATTTCCAATGAAATGCATCAGTGGCTTTGCTGTGGCAGCTACTCTGTGACAAAGAGGATTGTGTTGTTCCCTGCTGTTCTGGAAGCAGTTGATTAGCAATTATGATTGCTGATGTCCTTGACTGATGAATAAGAAAATATTGTTTGAAATTTAAACTTTCCTTTTCTCTGAAGTATGAAAAATTAACTCATTTCTCCAGTTAAATCTTGTGAGACATTTAAACAGTTGCCTGAAGTACCACTCCTATTTAACAACACAGGAATGTGTTGATGGATATATCTTGAACTGTTCCGAGCTGTAGTTTCCATTTTGTCTCGGGATACTTTGTGACAAATCTACCATTAATGCATTGTGCCGTCAAAAAAGTGCTGAGTAAGCTTATGCTGCATCAGTGTCTTATTGTTACACACTATTCCACATCTGTCAGGCTGAAGAACATAACTAAGCTACTGACAGAATGCTCAGGCAAGCAGCTTTTTACAAGTGAAGCACTCACAATGATTTAATGACGAATTATAGTCCTTGCTTTGAAACTCTATCTCTGCATATAAAAATCACATTTAAATTATGCCATACTCCTCCAGGCGAACATCAGAATACCCCTTTGGAGGCCAATTTTTAAATGAGATCTCAATTTTTTTCTTCCTCTTGTATGTCAATAAAGCAGCAGAATTCCCAGAATATTACAGGTAAGTGCTATTGTGAGTTAAATGCTGAATCGACCGTTTTGGAAAACACGTTGTCGCGGGTTCGGTTTGTAACCGGGCAGAAACACCAATTTAGTGTAGTGGTTTGGTCCAAAATATTCATTACTGTTTATCTGCTGTGAGATAAGAATTAGGAGAAACGCAAAGCAGGCACCAAACTTGAAAGAATATAAAGAAGTTTATTAACAAACCTAAAAGAGGAAAAAAAATTATACCACCTTCAGAACTCTCCTCCTCCCCCCACCTTCCTCCCTTCTCCCACTGACAATGTAAAAAGACAACCCTTAAGATGTTCAGTCTGTTTGCCACTTCCATAATAACCTTGTTCAGTCCATTTAGAAAGAGAAGTCTCTTCTTGCTTGTGCTATGAAAACATTATCACAACGAGACAGCCGCCCACTTCCAAATATTGTTCAGTCCATTTAGGAAGAGGAGTCTCTCTGCCTGCGTGTGAGTCCTTTCCCCCGACTTGCAGCTTTTCCCGCAACTGCTTTCGAGGGTCCACTCTTGAAGTTTTTTTGGGGTACAATTTTAAGGTTGAGCCGTTCAGAAACAAAGAGGCCCTTCTCCTTCCCTGGGAGCACAGGGTCTTCATCATCTTCATCTTTATGACTATCTCTGGGAGCATCTCTAGGGACTGAGGTTTTCTCCTTTCCCATTTGGAACAAAAGTCCTCATCTGGTTCATCTCTAGGGACTGAAGTTTTCTCCTTTCCCGTTTGGAGCAAAAGTCCTCATCTGGTCCATCTCTCCCTGTCCAAACTTCTCATGAAATTACAGCTGTGTCAGCATCTGCCTATCTCAGCGCAGGTGCTTTTGCTTACAAGTTGAACACTCCACCCCCCATATCTTCATGAAATTACAACAGGATACTCTGATATATCATAGCTTCACAACAGAATTTCAGCTTTAAAGCATCTCCTCTCTCTCTTCCCTCAGGGTTTTCAGCTCTTCACAGCAATAAAAGGGTTACTCTCACCTCAGCCTTGCAGCTTTGCAGCTGGAATGTTAAATTTTTCTTATCGCAGTGGAGAGGGGGGAGAGCCGAGCCGCTCCGGCTGCCCACAGCAAGGCAGTGGGGGGGGTTCCACGGCTGGAACAGGTCCATTGACTCCAGGATGGCCGTGGCCCGGCCCGGCCTGGCCCAAGCAGGGCCTGGGCCGGGCCCGCTGGCCCCCACACGGGGCCCGCAGCCACCTGTGCCAGCGCCGGAAACGAGAGAGAGCTTGGAGGGGGAGTTTTGCCTATTCTTAAATGTGGATCACAGAGGTGGTCACAACTTTAAGTGGCTTAGAGAATTGTCCATATTCAAACTGGCCAGCTGATAGGTTCTATCAGTTCCCAGAGGAAACTGTAAGCACCCCTTAGCAAGGACATCCCTTCCGGGACTATGATTGCTAACCTATGACTGATGTCTGACCTGATTTTAAATACATTGTTAATAGAAACAGATGAAATTTTACTGTTGTTGATAAAAAAACTACAATATGAGGGAACTTCCCATACTATATAATTTTATTAGGTACCAGATTTTCCAAGGAGCCATAAAAGGTTTGATCATGAAAATCAGTTAGATTTCCCTTCACTGCAAAGAAAGGTCTCTATTCATAACAGACTCTCTTCCAGTGATTTTATAGCACCAAAAACATTAATGCACTGGCACTAGGCCCTCAAAAGTACTCCATGAAATGGTTCTTTTGGGAATCACATCTATGCTAATTGTATAATAAATTCAGGAGTATTTTTAGGAGCTGCTATCACAAGCAGTTATTGCCATGACAGCGTGTTCTTAAATATTTTTAAAATTTGAAAATTATAAAATTGTTAATGCTTTCTTATTATCTCTTCAGCAGTCAAACAGTCTTAAGAGGGTCAAATAAATCTGTGCAGTGGCTAAGCTGGTGTATAGCGTATGTGTAGAATCTGGAGATGTAGATGTTTCAGTTCAGACACTGTGAACTGCAAGCAATCAGCTAATTTTTCTGTTTGCATGCAAAAGAATTTTAAAATAAGGTAGATACTTATATATCACAGAACATGAGTTAGAAGGGACCCATAAGGATCATCAAATCCAACTCTTAAGTGAATGGGCCATATATAATGTTTTGGCAAACTGTATCATGCAACACAAAATACCTAAAGGCAGAAAACATTCATGTCATAAAACTAAAGAACTGAAATACTGGGGAAGACTTTCTTTTTCTTTTTCTTTTTCTTTTTCTTTTTCTTTTTCTTTTTCTTTTTCTTTTTCTTTTTCTTTTTCTTTTTCTTTTTCTTTTTCTTTTTCTTTTTCTTTTTCTTTTTCTTTTTCTTTTTCTTTTTCTTTTTCTTTTTTTCTTTTCAGTAATGTGAAGGGAGGTATTAAGGGAAGGAAGATAATGGCACTTCTCTAATTCCCAGTTTCAGTGTCACTGCATCAGTGAAGGGAAAGGCTGACGTGTTGGGGTGTTGGGGCACAGCCCTGCTGGAGCACTCTCAGGGCTGGGCCAGTGCAGGTGAGCTGGGCGCCCAGCACACCAGGCTCCCCGTTCTGGCACGGTCATGCTGCCAGCTGCCAGCTCATCCCTATCCATCAGCAAAGCAGCTGAGCAAGCACTCATTTATCCCTGTGATGAGCCTGTCAGCAGAGAGGATGGGGCGTGTTCCCGGCCTGGCAGGGTTTGGCTGCTGCGGCAAGAGGCAAGGCTGGAAGCTGCTTACCTTGCACTGGGCAAGACTCAGCCCATCAGCTGTCCCTCCATATGGACACTCCCCAAGAGACAGCATCTCACTGCGGCTGGAGTGAGTTCCTGTCAGTCTGCAAAGCTGCATAACCCAAAGTGACACTCCTGATAGAGCACCTCCCAGAACTGGAGTGCAGGTACCCCCACTAAGAAGAAAGGCAATAAAGAGGTTTTTGTGACAGCCATGCGCTCCGTTATAAAGTAAACTTTGTAGGTAATGGGATTAAAAATACAGATTCATAGACAGATTCAATCCTTTGCTAACATTTCATACTTCATAGATACTGCTACACTGTAATGACACTGAGGTGAAATATATCCTACCAGAAAAATTGTGTGTGATTGATTAAACTAGGTATATCTAGCTTTATAGATAACATCTTTTATTAAAATAAAATTTAGTAAGCATAGCTTCAAGTTATTAGTGTTCATAACAGAAAAAATAATGTAAGCAAACATACAGACACAGACCTTCATACAGATGCCTTCTCAGAAGATATTGCAATAAGTACATGTAAGCTAAAAATTCTTACAGATAACTTCTTAATCAATACTGAAACAGATGTAGTTCCATAAAAAGATTAGAAAGGGAGCTTTTTCTGCCTTCGCCTCATCACTGTATAACACCGTGAAGGGTCACAGATACAGGCATCTCCTGGCCTGCACATGAACCTGACCATTTGCCACCAGGAGAGCCCATGAAGTGATCCCATGCTAAACTATAGCACTGTTTATACTATCCTTTTGAGAAAACCTGGTCTATTAAAACAGAAACTTCTTCATGCTACCAGCTCCTATTTTGTTTTGGCTTTGAAGACAACATTGCCTTCCAGTTGAATTTTAAATGCTCACATCATCTGTACCTCAAATAAATTGGGACAATACCTACTCTCAATGTTTTTGTGAAATACTTTGACCTCTTTATCCCAAATGTTTTTTTCCTTGGGCTTCATATTCTTACTCGCATCTCCACATTTTAATAACTGTCCTGTGGAGTTTTTCCTTAACTCATCAAGTATTACAATTTATTTCAAAGTTTTCATACTGCACAGTATTTCTTCTGATTTATATTTTGTTTACTGAGCTGCATATGCTACATTTCAGATATGTTTTTTAATTTGTTGCTCTGAACCATAGATACCTAGGAAAGCTGATCACATATACTTTCATAATTTAGTGTCTCTTTCAAGTATTTGCAGTTTGGTTTAGATCCAGCATTTCATAAATGTGTTTTTCTTATTTATAGACAAAATATCAAACTTCAGTTCAAATAGCTTGTATCCAGCTGAACATGCTTTTGGTCAGAAGTATCACAAGATCAATAAAATTGCAACTGCAGTTAGCAAAAAGCTAATGAATATATCCCTCTCACATTGGTGGCTTGCTGTATAGCACTGTATTTAAAAGAAGCATAAACCTTTAGGCACATTTTGAAGAAGGAGAAGGATCACTTATTGATATGGTGCTCTTTTCTTTTATTGAGGGTCTGAGGTATCCCAAAAGAAAATTTGGTCGTATTGCTCTACATGAATGCAAATGTGGGGAAAAAAAAAGGATTTGTGGTCTGAGAAGTACAACTGCTATAGCAATTAATTTAAAAATGAATGTGTAGTCTCTGTGTGCTTTTCTCAACTGTGTATATTTTCTACAGTTGATTCCAGAGGAAAATGCAGCCTAAATTATAACTCTTTCTAACTTAAAAAGTCAGTTTAGGTGTACATAAACAAATTCAGTATAAAGTTAAAAATACAGCAGTTAATGTAAGGTATTATCAAAAAAAGTAAGAAATAAAAGCAAAAAAAAGTTGAGCTAATAGATGTTGGGCACACTGGGGCCTTTTGCCTTGCTATTATATATTTTTCCACAATATATCACAGCAGAGAAAATGCAGTATGTAGTCAGAGCAACTGTGCAAGGAATGAAGGCCATGCCATGCTTTTCCTGAAAATGATAAGATTTCTGCCTGACTGGTAGTCATGCTGTGAAGCTTAATTAAAGTTTATGAAGCACATCAAGATCTTTGGATAAAAGGCATGGTACTATGAACTTGGTAATTTGTTCTTTCCAGCATTAAAGAGTGAAAGCCTAAAATACAAATGCTTTTATCTTGACATGCCACCTTTGGTTTGGTTAGAATTACAGAATTAATTCTGCACATGGACTTAACCTCAAGGAAATATAAAGGGGCTTGTAATTTTTGGCTTTATTACCATTTATGTAAGAGTATTTGTAATGGTCTGAAATATTGTAGTAACCTTCTCTTTGAGTTTAAATATTATTATATTATCGTTTTCTTACCCCCTTCAAAGTTTGTCCTTGAAACAAATAATCAGTGCCATTATGCAAACAAAATTAATATTAGACTCCAGCAAGCTCTCAGATGTAGCTCTTCAGTCATTTTAAATATTGCCCTTTTTTTTTTCTGGATATATTTTCAAAGGCTTGTGCTGCAGGAAAGCCGGAAGAATTACACATGGCCATGACTGAAGCCGTGTTTGTTTATATATTTATTAACAAATCATACAACTCAGAGTGTAAGCAAGTAGTCCCATGTACATTAATTTGGCTGTGCAAACTCAGCAGATGACAAAAAGTTTTATGTGTTCAAGAATCCTGTGACTGAGAATTAATTTTATATGACTCATTCCTTATGCATACTTGTAAATTCTTAGTCACCCTCTTCAATGAAGTTCAAGTTTCATTATTGGTTTGGAGGGGAAAAATCTGTGTGATTAAGGTACCCTGGACAGGGCTCAAATCAATGCAATTTCATGTTACATGCACCTCTTAAGCAATTATAGATAATTATTTTCTAAGTAAAAGGTAAATCAGTGTAAATGTTAATCTCTTTGAATGCACTAGTTTGGACAAATTTTATAAAATTCAGTAAAATGAAGTTGCATTTTCAGTAATCTCTTGATCTATTACACCTGATGCCATCATATTAGAGTCCATACTGTGGCCATACAATGTACAAAATTCTCTTGGTGGTGTGTTGACTCTGGAAGAAATTATATTAGTGAAAATCAAGCAAAAATCAATAAATATTAGGAAGGCGAATTATCATTGTAGTCTTCTTACTTGTTTAACTACTTCTTACTTTAACTTCTTACTCATTTAACTATCATAATTTTAGAGTTTGTCTTGATGAGGGTTTTACTGTTTTATCCACTTTTATCTTTATGGTGATGTAAGGCAACCTTCTACCTTTTCCTTAAGATCTCCAATACTTTCATGTTCACGTGTTACTTTCACACTAGTAAGGTTTCTCATAAATGTGTTGGTGTAGCTACTTCTAAGCCTTTTCAGTTTTGCTTTATCTTCCCTTGGTTCCACCTAAAGTCAGGGCATAGAGAGTCTCCAGTCAAGTGTGACTTAGATGCCTGATGAAGCTGCCTTAGTTTAGGCTAAGTAAATAGTGCTCTTAATTACAGATCTTTCTCCTCCCTAGGCCTTGCTCTGTTAGCAGATCTCACCCTCAGAAGTTCTCTCTCAGTGACAGAACCTCAAGGTGAGTTCCTAAGTAATATAAATCAGAAGCTCATCTAACTACATTCATATATCTCAGCTGAGACTGTGGCCTTTCATTTTTATTTTCATGGTCTCTTCTTTCTTTTTCCTTTAGAATCGATAAATGAGCTTGGAGAAATTTCTGCTTTGCTTAGCAAGTGTGCTTTCTGTAAGTCATTAAGACTAACCAAGGTGTAAATCAGTCTGAATGACCACATTAAAACAATGGCCAAAGATCTTAAAAAATTTCCACAGGCCTGAAAACAGTATCTGAGTATACTTTTATATACCAGGAAATAGAGTATACTGAAGTTACACCACCACAACAACAAAAAGAAAAAGGACAAAGAGCTCATCAGTGACAAATCTGATGCTTATGATCAAGCCTCTAAGTCAATCTTTTGATCTCTTATTTTGTACTGTGCCTTAATTTAGCATCTTCCCTAAAGCTTTGCTTGTTTCAGTGTTTTTGTCTTACCCTTTCAAGAATCCTTAGGATCAATGATGCCATTAGTTCTATATTTGTTTTCATTCTCTTATTTTATTGTGTTTTCTTCCCAGCATTTGTCTTCTTGTATTATTTGCCATTTCCAGCTTTTGCCTTATTTTACTATCTGTCATTTTTTAGGCAACTCATATTTCCAGTGCTTGTCATTTCCCTTTGCATTTAATTTCAATATTTGTGACATGCCTTTTTTTTCTTCCCATGACTCATAACTCATTTGCTCCCAGTGCTTTTCCAAATGGATACAGGATAGAGGCATAGATAATGTGGAAGCTTGCGAAGTCCAGAGAGGTGGCTCTCGTTAACATACGTCTTCTTGATTTTCACTGAAGGGCAGAGGAGAACAGAATAATTTAACACATTAGACAAGAAAGCTTTCTTACTTTGACTAGAATTAAATTATTGGCATTGGAGAATATTTCTTGATACATTTCTCAGTCATGTCATAAATATCTAGTAAGAGTTTGGTATCTGAATATGCTCAGTACTGATTTTCAAAATGCTCTTGTGCCATTATTAAAGAAAGAACATCTTTTTAAATACTTTCTCCATTGTGCATATTTCCACATAGAGTTCTGCTAAAGTATACAGGATTTTCTGTTTGTTTGAGAAAGAAAATGGGGAGATCCTTATGGATAAATAACTTTTGAGGGTATTACTCTGCATTGTGTTGCTTCAAAGTCATGTTTGACAATGCTTCATGAGTGTAGTATATGCTATGTGCTTCTTCTTATGAATTTGCAGTTAAATCCAAAAAAAAAAAAAAAAAAAACCAAACAAAAACCATGGAAGGAGAGAATTTACAATGAAAATAGCTATATGAGTATCTTATAAAAATCCTTAGCTCTTATATAGTATTTTCTTAAGCACCCACTATCTATTTGAGAGGTAGAGGCAGAACAAGGAATAGTTAGTTAGTGAGGAGAAGGAAGATGTAGCCAACCCCCCAGTGTTATTGAGGATACAATCTCCTGGAGGGTACACACAGTAATCAATTGTGCACCACTCAAACAAAGCAGGAGATGGGGTTTGGATGCTTGAGAGTGGTCTGTGCAGGATTTCAGCTCCTCAGCTAACCACTGTGCTAGTTTCACTTCACTGGTATTTCATTTCAGTCTCAGGGAGATGTCTGACAGCTCAAGCCATTAGCCCGCTCCTACCTCTGCCAGCACTGCTGCTGCTATAGACCCCTCAGAATTCTTGACTTCTTTCCCCTGTTGCAGTCTTTTCCTGTCTTTTGTTCACTTTGGAATAGAAAGTGAGCAGTTATCCCCTCCTGCATCAGGTGATCAAGTTCCTTTGCCTTTTAAAACACTTGAATTTGCTCTCTCTCCATTTGAACCACGTATTCTGACATCAAGAAACACAAGCAAGCCTGCAGTCCTTGGGAGGACACATGCTTGAACTCTGGAGCATCCACTTTTTTTCTGTCTCTCCTTAGAAGTAAAATGTCAAGCTGCTGGGCCTGATACCTAGTGTCATTTTGATTTTATTCTTCATATCCAGAAATTTTTCTAAGTACCAGTAGATGTCACTGCAGTCAAAAGAAACTTGCCAGGGGATTTTCACTATGAATAAAATTGCTTTCCTAACAAAATACAAATGATAAAACATCGTTATTTCTAGTACTACTCCCAATTTTTTTTATTTGGCAGTTCAAACCCTTGAAAGGGTGAAGTATGCCTCAGGAAGGAATTCAGTATTTAAGTCCAGGTTATTAACTTATTCTGAATGTCAAGTGGTTAAACATTTCTCAGCAAAACGTGTTTTCATTGGAAAAAAGAAAGTGATTCATTGAAATAGTTTGTTGAAGTGTGATGCTCTAATGAAAAAGTTGTAAAAAAATCCACCAAAATTTCTCTAGTGTACAAGTAGAGTCTGTTAAACATTGGGAAAGGAGATCGAAGGCCAAAGTACTTCAAACTGCTTTGTTTATGGATATGCTTTAAATACAGAGGACTGGATGATCTAAGTAATTCTTCTTTCCCTCATAGACAGACCCCTTTCGTGGAACAGGAGAAAAGGAGAAAACTCAGGATAGATGAGGTGAAAGAGTATCTTTCCCTTCAACTCTAACTGTGATACCTTTAGAAGGAAGAACAGTTTTTAGGAAAGGATAATGTCACAGTTGAGGCTGAGATCTATATGTTTAGGTTTAGGTTTTGCAGTCCTGAGTTCTGCCAATGAATTTTTATTTAGTGTGGAGAACTAGTTACCTTGATACTACATTTTTCTCAAAATGAGGATAATACCTACCTCAAGGAATCCATGAACATGAATTTATTAACTCCTTAAAAATGAATATGAGTTCTCAAAGGATCACATGAGTGCAAAGCAGTATTGATCTTCCCACTCCTCTGCTACAGACAGTTGTGTTAAACTCAGAAAAAAATGTTTTCCATCTTCCCTGGTGATTTTTTTTTTTGTGCAGGTTTGATATTTTGAGACATGTATGGATATTATACACTGAGATGGCATTAGGACATTTCAAAGTTGCCAGTAAAAAAGGAAGTCCATATCATGTAATATCTCAGCAACTAGCAGGTTAGAAGTATAGAGCTCCGTTAAAGGCTCTGCTCTGTCCAAATATGCCAGAGGATTGCACTTTGTCTTCCTTCCTTCCTTCCTCTACTGAAACAGATATTGAACCCTGAAATGGTAGATTTTAATCAAATGCCTGAATCATATTTTTGAGTAAATCTCTGTGCCTCAGTCATTCCTGTTGGAGATACTCCACTTCACATGGATAACTGCATTATCTGTTTGGAGAGAGCATAAGGGAAGATGACTTAATAGTCCAGAAAACAGAAAACCTGCTGAGTATGTGGGTGTGTGAGTTTCAGATCCATGGACGGACATATGCAAAGCAAGAACATCATGGTTGGATTTTTACCCCCATGTGCCTGCCTGAAACTCTTTTAAGGTCAATGAACGTCTGTCTTCCATCTGAATTTGACCAGTCCAGCTTTGTCCTTTAAAAGTAGAATGATTACTTCTCACTAATACTTTTCTATTTGGACACATCAACAGTTTCTGACAAACAATTATTTAATCACAAAATTATCTGCCGTCTTTACTTCAAACAAACCTAATTTGCAATAAAAATGCTCAGTGGTACAACATATAGGAGTGACTGAACAGAAAGTACATTTATTTAACTGATTCTCTCTGTTGCCCAATATCATCTAGGTTAAAAGTTCCTGCTGTGTGGGCTGAGGGTCATCATGGAATCACATTAAACATTAAAACTAAAGAATGCATCATTTTTGCCTGACAGTGTATTTTCATGTGCAGCAGGCACTTTGCTCTAGGGATCTGCTTTTCAGTTAGAGGAAATGAACCATACCCGTTGCAGCAGAGAAATTGCTGAGTGAAAAGGGATCCGTGGACGGAGATGTGGCTTTTGCTGGCAGTACTTTACGGTGTTACATGCCTCATGATGCAATGGTACACGAATATAGTCACAGAGGGAAGAAGAGCATTAGAACAACATGAAGCATGGAGCAGTTCTGGGTTTCATATAGGTGAATATTTGACTATTTCTTAAATGTAAATAGTATTTGTAGTAGCTGTGAAATTACACTACTGTCAGGCCTTGGGCTAGTAGAGGTAAAAGAGCAATGCAAAATACACCCAGTCATGGCAAAAGTGAAAGAAAAAGATGTTACTGCAGAGAGCAGTAGATGTGAAAAACTGATACAGTGCTTAAGGTCAGACTTTGCTGCAACAGCTGCCAAGGTGTTGGTGTTGGAAGGTGCTGGAAAAGCGCTGGAACTACAGAAACTGTAGTTGGCTCTGTACCATCTCGTGTCTTCTCAGCAGAAGGAATCTCTGCTCCTGCCAATACAAAATAAGTCCTGCACTGATTCTGAGACAAAACAGCACTACTGAATAACAATTAAATTAATTTAAAAACCCAACTCAAAGCAACTGAGTGAGAAGTTTACCTGGAGACTGTTCCACAATTGGTTGAAACTATCAGAAAGACTTTCACACAAGTTCAGCAGGTGTTCAAACAGGCCCTTAGCAGAAAGGAAGATATGACTCTGTTTTATGGGTTACCATAAAATTAGAGCCAAAGAATGTGAGAGCTATTGGGTCATAATACCTTAATAATGGTATATGTGAAATTGAAGGAGGCTGGGAATGTAGTGTCACAAATGTGAATGCCCTGAAGATACAGCTGGGTGGACACTATACATGTAAGGCAGACACATCTATAGACCTTATGTCTAGGTGCTCTAGTCTGGATAAGGAACAAGAGTGTGAATACCCTTCTGATGTCAGAGTTCACACTTGGATAACGCAGACTGGATTTCTGTCTTTCTGAAACTAAACTGGTAGAAATGCTGCAGGAAGATACCTGCCCTCCAACAGCTAATGGGTGTTGAATGAGTAGGATCAGACTAGACCTGGTTTTCAGGAAAACATTCAAAACTGAATGTGGACATCACATCCTTGTCACCAACTCCTCTACCTCCCACATTCTCTTCTTCTGAGATGGACTAGAGTTCAGGTTAGCTTATATGGATTAAATTCAGTAATTTGTCTCTGATCCAAGACCTGAACATGCATGAAGTAAGGCCTGTGAGATGTCAGCCTTCATTACAACCTAACATTTCCTGTTGTATTTTATATCTGGTATTTATTTGTGGCATGTGGAAGCACACATCTTTGTCACGTCTGTTTTTTTCTCTGTGCTTACTTTTGTTGTAATAAGTGTAAACCCTATATGCTTTTGTAGAATGAGGAGAGGTGGATGCTGCTTCAGTCTAGAACATAGTGTTTTCTGTCATGTAATTTCCGTGCATTGCATGAGTACATCCAGCCACTTCCCTCACTGTTTTTTGCTGTTGTGAGATTCATTCATTAAGAACAATTTAATGACTAACACCTGCTAACTTAAGTGGTTCGTCATCAGCTGTCCTCAATAACTCTGCCTTCCAGAAGTCAGCCTTTTATTTCTAAGGCTGATTCATGCAACCATCAGCTGGCAAAACAATAAGGCCAGGGACACAAGTCTGAGGAAAGTGGTACCATGAAATAAAAATTAAAGTAGAGGACAACTGTGGCATTTGAGAAAATAAGGCTACTCAGTGTTCTGCCAAATGGAATAAGAAATTTCTAGGTTTTTTTTAATTTTTAAATCACGATTGATCGTGGTTTTTTATTAAGGGACAAAATGCATTTGTGACATATCATGGCTACTTTGACTATAAAGATATTTAATTGCAAGGAGTTAATTTCAAGGAGTACAAATTCTTTTAAGTTTGAAAGATGTTTTGCTTTGCATTTGATCCCCATTTTGTTTTACACAATGTTGTCAGGTCCTGACTTACAGCTTGTTTTCTTTGCCTGTTTCCAAATTCAAGCTATAAAACTCCAACTTCACCAAAACATAGAGAAGACCATGCAAGTCTTTCTACTGCTTTAGCTAATACAGGATAAACAACATGAGCCATACTGTGCCCTTCTTTTTATGTAAGATTTTAGTGGTTATCCTTCTGGATGGTCCCATGTTTGGAAGATAGTAATAATCATATAAGCACTACTTTGGGGGTTGACAGGCTGAACCTCCTTGGAGAATGAAAGAGAAGGGAAAAAAAATCAAGCTGTGGAAAAACCAAAATGAACTAACTGATAGATCAGGTCAGGATCTGATTCCTACTTTCCCACATGTGAGGAAAGAGGAATACCTCCAGAAATTCAAGTCTATTTCTGTCTCCAGCCTGTGTTTACTGAACTCTGTTGTTTGTTTCTGTATTCCTGAAGGGATAGGAACTCTTCTATTGGACCTCTTTTCACCAGAAAATGATGCAAAGAAGCGCCTGATAGCACTGCTTTGGTGAACTGAATGCACAAAAATGCCAATTAGATTGATTCCCGAGTTAGATATGGTTTTCTTAACCTCTTACATTCTCAGAACATACAAAGTTGTTTTTTCCTAGAGAAGATCCATAATAACAAAAGCTCTAATTAGAGTTGGAAGCAATGCTAAAGACAAGCTCCTTTAAAATTGATGTCACTATCATGAAGAAAACAGAAGGAGGTGTCACCAATTTCCTTGAGGAGGCACCAAAGCTTATACATATAGAATGAATCCATAAAAAAATTAGTTGTTAGCTTTGTTAGCAGAAATTTTACCAGTCTTTTGCTAAAAGAACCTCTGAAATTAAGTATATAATCTTTCTACCCATACCACTCTCTGATCACAGTGAGACTTTAGAAAACGTTACTTGCCTGGAATTGAATCCAGTAGGTCTTACACATTTAAGAGAGACTTTGGATATCAGTGTGCTAAGCTGGGATTGCTTCAGCAAGCCTGAAAAATGTTCTCTACCTGCTGTTCTGCTCTTGGGAGCTGTGAGAACGAGCAGCCTTTTCAAGATCCTGTTCACAGTAACACTGCATTACTTAAGGAAACAGCAATAAAATGATCCACAGTCTGTACACTGCCATCTTCCTACACACAGTTCAGTACTGTCCAGCTGTTAGCCAAACACAGTTGTCTCCTTCAGACTGCCTCTGCCCTGCCTATGTATCAGAGGAAGTTGCAATGGTTTTATGACTGAACTTTAGCCCTGAGTTTGGTCATCAACATACCTGCTAACATGCCAAATTTGCATCTGTGTTTGGCATGTCAGCGACTGCAAAGCTCTGACTTATGGATTCAGTCAGGATCTCTATCTCAACTCGGCACCAGAAAAGAAGAACCTGAGGTTTTCTGGACCTTAATGCACACTTCTAGCTCATTTCAGCTCCAGGTCAAGAGAACTTTTGACTACACCTGAAAGTTGCTTAAAACACAACTGAGCAGAAAGAAAATTCTTCCCTCTTAATTCAGGAAGGACACTGAGGTTCTGGAGTGTGTCCACAGAAGGGCAATGAAGCTGCTGAAGGGTCTGGAGCACACGTCCTATGAGGAGCAGCTGAAGAAGCTGGGGGTGTTTAGCCTGGAGAAGAGGAGGCTCAGGGGGAACCTTATTGTTCTCTATAAGTACCTGAAAAGAGGCTGTAGTGAGACAGGGGTCAGTCTTCTCCAGGCAACTAGTGACAGGACAAGAGAACATAGTATTAATATGCATCGGGGGAGGTTTGGGTTGGACATTAGGAAGAATTTCTTCCCAGAAAGGTTGATTAGACATTGGAATGGACTCCCCAGAGAGGTCGTGGAATCACTGTGAATGGAGGTATTTAAAGAAAAACTGGACATGGTATTTAGTGCCGGGGTCTACTTGACATGGTGGTGTTTGGTCACAGGCTGGATCTCAATGATCTCAGAGGTATTTTTCAACCTAATTTATTCTGTGATTCAGTGATTCTGTGACTTGTACCTGTGTACTCTGGTTTCAGCTCCAGCAGCCTCTATTTCCAGTGACAGGGCAAGGAGCTAAAATATGATACATGATACCTAGTGTAATTCCTGCTTCCTTTAATATATTCTTACATTCAGTGATTGTAGCCAGCCTGTTGATTTTGGCCTGGAGTCAGCTACCAGGTCTCAGGTGACAGCTGTGACTAATGACTGAGATACTGGAAAGAGTAACTACAGCTCTCTACACCAGGATCCTGATTTGCTTGCTCATGCCCAGGCCAGGAGGGTGGTAGATCAGTGTCACAGCTTACGTGCTGGCTCACTTTCCCTGGTAAACTCACATGCATCCTAAACTGGGGCATTTCACACAAGAATACTCTGACTCAGCATTGCATTCCTGTGACAACTCAGATTCTCACCCAGCCCCCTCCTGAAGCAACTGCTGTCTCAGGAGGTAGTTTTGTTATTTTTCTTCCAAGAGGGCTTTTGAATATAAGGACTGAGATCTTGAGACACCAGATTTTGTTTTCTTGGGAGGAGTAAGTTGGTTAAACATTTTTCCATTAATCTCCCATCTATTATGCTGAAGGTTTTTTTTTTTTACAGCCACATTATATCACTAAATGTTTTATTTCTTGCTTTTAATTTCTACCTGGCCAGTTATACTCACCTCCTCATAACCACATAGCAGCCTCAGGTAAAACAACTGAAAACTCAGATGGCACATACAATGCTCACAGCTTAATATAGTATAGGTTAGGTTCTCTGTGCATAATGTTATTTTATACTAAGAGTATTTTATATGCACCTTCCTGTGAATTTTTCAAGTATATCCAATATGTATGAGACCTATTAAAAACACAAAACAAAACAAAACAAAAAACCCCGAAACAACAACAGCAACAACCACACCAACCCCTCCCCCCCCCCAAAAAAAAAACAAAAAAACCCCCACAAAAAAAACCAAAAACCAACCCAATCCTCTAAAAATCCATTGAGATGATTCTGGAAAAGAGAGAGACTACAGCAAAGACACTGAACATCTAAAATAAAACAGCATCTATTTATTCTGACATATGGAAAACCATGTCCAGGAGCTAGCAAATCAGTGTAAAAATACATACTGCTAGCCTTCACAGAAAATTCAGGGCAGCATAATGCAAGTTCTCCTAGAATTCAGCATTGATTATTATGCTAATATGGCCATAAAAATAGGAGCATGTGGTTGGAAGAGACAGTCTAGGTCATGATCTAGTAGACAGTCTGGTTCATGTAGGTCAGAACACCCAGAGCTGTGGGCCACCAAGGAAAACTCTCTAGTTCCAAAGGCTGTAGACACTCCACAAGTAACTAATACCCAAGACTGCAAAGCATGTCCATCACCCTGTGCTGAATTTATAGTTTTACATGGGCTAAGTGTCACAGCTGTGCCATGGGAATCATGACTGAGAAACTGAGGATGTCTCTCTACTAGCATAGTGTATGTTAAACAAAACTCACTCAAGGACTAATCACTTTCTTCTCTATATAGAAAGGCAAGAGAAAAAAGTCCTTTAAAGTAGAACTTGGGAGAAGACCCCGTCTCTTGATCAATAACTTTTTTAACCCTTAACATCAGCCTGAAGCTGTATCATGCACTGTGACCCTCAAATGTATCTTGTAAACTTCCTCCCTGCAGTTATGGTGAATACTTTTCAGTTTCAAAACTGAAAGCAGAATCTGCCTCCCCCAGAAACTAGAGCATCCACCTGGGGAAATCCTCCCTGGCCTCCATATGTGACAAGTAAAATGTCTTGAGAACACGTTATAAATTCAATACAAGCTCATAAATTTCCAGGTACTTAGGGTATGTCGCTGCCTATGACATATCTGAAGTCTGATTGCCCATGCCCACAGCCTGACTCAGAAGCTTAAAGGTGTCACCCCATGCCATTTGAGACACTATAACTTAGCTGAAAAATCTACATAAGTCTGGCAAATACTAGTCAGACCTTGTAGAAGAACTTTTCTGGACTAGCAGCTGGAGGCCAGGAGCAGTGCTCGAGGACATGGCACTACTTGCTGCTGTCTAGGGGACTGAAGTGAGCCACCAATGTCCAAGTCCCAGACATTTTCTTACTCTGTTATATAGCTCTCCCTACACATCAACTGAAGTTCATCTTAAAACAAATTTAGCTTCACTTTCTCCCAGAGCCTGTGTGGACACTTAAAATTTTGCTCCTCATATACTAGGAATTTTCAGAATAGATTTGTTCATGATCAATTTACAGTAATTTGATTTTATGTTAGTGCATATATTTAGCTTAAGCCATTCTATTCCTCCAAAGACATATTTCTAGAGCCCTCATTTATCCTCTTCCATTTCTTTTTTTGCTTGGCTAAACAACCTCTACAAGGTCTCACTGTAAGTCTTTCTCTTTACTTAATAATTTCTACAGATTGTTTCTGCTTCTTTTCCAGTTCACTTTTATCTTTTTTGAACGTAGATGACCAGCCCAGCACACAGTATTCCAAGCGACACCTCTAGCAGTGACTTGATGCAATGGCACTTCTACAATTCCCTATGTCATATTAGCATCATGCTGTGAGCCTTTTAGCATAAATGACCACTCAATTCTGGAAACACTTTATAAATGTTTTTTGGGCACTTAAAAGTAATAAATCTGAGGAATAAAACATTTAACTTGCAATTTCTATAGAGCTAGGAAGGTTGATACAGGAATTTTTTATGCAGACAGGAAGTGTTACATGGACTGTTTCTTTTGTCTTTTGTTCACTCCCCCATTTCCTCACATGCTGCTAAAGAGATTTTCCATCAGCACTTTGCCATTTCACTGTAAACAGCCTTTGGTTCTTCAGGTTCTCTGTATATCAGTAATCAAGGACACACTTTCACCACTTTTTTTTTCCTGTTAGTAAGGAAGGAAGATTTATCTTCATCATGTATTTTTTATCCCTTATCTACAGTCAGCATCATTTGCTGGTACATGTCTCGTGTAGGTCAATTGCCAAAAGGCACTGATGTCAAGGTCTGAGACCATTATCAAACTGCCAGAAGACTCTTGAGAGAAAGAACTGTCACAGTATGCCATAAACCTATGTGACTCTAAATGATGCACTCATACATGGTATGTGATTTATGTTACAGCATGACAGAGACAGAAATACCAGTTTGCAAAATGTAATCAAGATACTTACCTCACTCACAAAAGCACAATGCTTCACCTTGGACTGTCAGGAAATAAAGTTTATCTTTATAAAACAGAGATGGCCACACTTAAAGGATATTATGACTGAAATTTTAAGTTTAGTTAAGATGCCTGACTAGGAGAGGAATATATACAAACTCTTTCCTGTCACTAAATGCTTATAGAAACACAACCCATCATCCAAACTGCAAAGGGCTTGCTCCTTACACTGTCTGCATTTAAGTCCTGGAATGTAAAATGGTTTTGCATTTCAAGTTAAATAAGCTACTTGCAGAGTAGATAAAGCAGGAATAAGTTCAAGCTGGTGTGAATTGGTGCCACCTATCTTTCTAAGCACACAAACATGAGGCAGAGGAAAATAGGGAGGAATGCCAAATAGGAAATACAGGCAAACTACTTATTATCAGTGTTTCTGTGCTCCACCCCAACATGAATATCACTGTTGTGCAGAGAATATTGGTGGAAGTTTTTACTCTTATCTCTGCTTTGTTCTAATAAATATCCACATTCCTAATGCTGCATTTAGTGCCTACAAACTATTAATTTTTACATTTTCTTTGTTGGCAGTACTCTCGTTCTAGCTTCAATTCTCTTATTTTCTTGACAGCTCTGCAGAGTCTGTCATTACCATCTGTCCCACATTAACCTGTGTAAAACTTTCCTTTGGTAAAAGCACCTGAAGGGGCTTTGGCTTCTGTGTTATCTTACCCCCCCTAACATAACATAGGTATTACATGGAGACTCCTATTTTCCTCTTCAAAGGTAAAGACAAAACTCCAGAAGAATTAGTATTTATGCTGCTTGCATTACAGGGATGAACCCCAGCTTCTCTTTTAAACAGAAAGTGCGAATATTTCCATGGCAGAGAAGAATCTGCTATTCAGCCCAAGAAATGAAATAGTAAAGCCAGTACTAACAAACTGTTTTGGGATGTTGACGTAGCACCAGAGCAACCCACGAATAATATATATTTGTGGACCTGGTAATCCAGATACTGACAAAATATCTCCAGTATTTCTGTCACATAACAGTGTCCTTACACCTCATTCAGTTATAGACTTCATCAGCTACCATGCAAGTGTAAGGGACTGAAGCATATCTTCCCCATTCCCTAAACACTGCTTCTGATATCCTGGTGCAGGTTCTCAAAAGCCTTCTCTTCTGTGCTTGGCTGTTCTAAGACTTGTCTGTGGATGCATAACGTTCACCTCAGCCCTTGACCCCTGCGAATTTGGCTTCCGGCTGGAATCCTGGCAGACAGCTACCTGTCAGCAATTTACTGGAAGGATCCTGCCGTCATCTGTTTCAAGCTCTCTGAACAGGAAAACGAGAGGAGGGTTTTGTATTTCAAAGGACTATAGAGCTCAGGGATGGTTTTTTAAATTGAAATTCTGGCTGCAAGAGTCATTAAATATAGTTCTGCTTCTCTTCTAGACTGTGAGATCAAACAGCCCAGGCAACAGGAGGAATATTTGCTGACTTACGGTACATGTACAATTTTTGCAGATTGGTTGGCTTCATTCTGCATCTTACTATGAAAAGGACATAAAAATGTCATTGACATGTCTGGTTTTTTGCTGAAAAAATCCTATGCTAAAACATTTTTCCCAATCTGTTTCTGAACTTTTTCTTCATGGATATTCAAGTTCTAGAACTTGTTATTCTGGAGTCTGTTGATAGATGTTTAAAGAGGCTATACGGTTTGAAAGTTATCTCAGTTTTGACTTGTTGAACAGTATTTGATTTGAAGGATCTGGTAGGAAAATCATTAATTTTTATGATAATCTAGTATAGTAATGGGGAAAAGAAACCATAAAATGTTATGATAATTTAAATTTAGTAGTGTCCAAGACCATAATCCAGAAATCTTGACTCCATGCTCACTACAGAACTGAAATTTTCACTAAATTCATCAGAGCACTGTCTTTCATCTTAGGATAGAAATCACATTGCACCAAAAAAAAAAAAAAAAAAAAAAAAAAATCCCTGCCTTAATAATGATCTACATGAGGGAGCCAGTTTATATTCAGTTTATCACATCTCAGCTTCACAAAACCGAACCCCCAAAGTATGGCAGCAGCCAGCTAAGGCAATAGAGTACCCCTTAACTGAAATTCAAGTTGGTTTTTTTTTTGGATGCCTACCAGAAGCACACATGCATGTATAATCCTCAGTTTGAGTGTGTGGACAGTGCTGATTTGCTGCATTAAGAAACGTGGAGTATTTGGATACATTGTCATTACTTAAGTAAAAATCTGTTATTGGGGGTTAATGCTTTGCATCTAAAGAGTCCATTTCACAATTATACTACTTACAAGGGGTTGGTAGCCAAAGTAAGAGAGAGAGGATTGTTAACTAATATAAAATACCAAAAGAATTTCTGTTACTTCCTAGAAATTAACGATGTCTCTGAATAATCAGGATCTATAAGTGCTTACACAATTATTTCTTTTATTTTCAATAAAAAGAAATTATTTGTTTTGTTTTCAATAAAAAAGAACCTCCAAACTAATGGAATGATGAATGTTTTCTCCATAAATAATCTGAGGATTAATGAGGAAATATTAAAACATGCAAGATATGCAGCCTTTACATAAAATATACCAAAAGAATCTGCAAATTTTTGGAACATGGGACGGTCAAGTGTGAAGGACAATTTTGGGATATATCAAATTGGAGGAATCATAATAAATAGGTATGGGATCTGGTAAGAAATGTGCAGAATGAGGTCATCACACCACAAACACCAAGAGGCTGTTCACTGCACCACACAGAAAAAACCACTGGATCATAAGAATTCATCAGCACAATAGTTTGGTGAATGGGCCATTGCAAGGACCCTTGCAAGAAAGATTTAGTCACCATTTAGGTGACTAACTGTCCTTTTTTGAGGGGTTTTATTCCCCGTGTGAGTGCTACCCTATATGAAGACCCTATGAATTTGTTTTCTAAGCAACACTGAGTGTTTGTGCAACAGCTGACATTAAGGAAAAGAGGATTTAAAATCTTAATGTAAATACTTCTAGCATAGTTATGCAGTTGTTTTGGTCAAGCTGGTATTTTTGTGTTGCTAGTTCTTTGTGCCTCTTCACACACTCAGAGGATCACAGAATCATAGAATGGGTTGGGTTGGAAGGGACCTGACACAGGCAGGAACACCTTCCACTAGATCAGGTTGCTCAAAGCCTCATCCAACCTGACCTTGAACACTTCCAGGCACTGGACATTGACAGCTTGCCTGAGCAACTTGTTCCAGTGTCTCACCACACTCATTGTAAAGAATTTATTTCTTATATCCTTTTATATATCCTCTTTCAGTTTAAAATTGTTGCCTCTTATACTGTCACTTCAGGACCAGATAAAAAATCTTTCTTCATCTTTTTTATAAGCCTCCTTTAAATATCAAAAGGCTGCACTAAGGTCTCCCCAGAGACTTCTTTTCTCCAGGCTAAACCTGGAAGCTAGAATACCCTCTAGAAACATAAAAAAAAGTTCTGCTACTATATTTCAGCAAAGACGTGATAGAATAACATGGCTTGCTGCAGTGCAAAGAACCGTGGAATGAACTTTCTAGGAATTGCACAGTTATTCACGACCAAGGACAGCAGTTCTGACTCACTTGAAGCTCAGATGACCCCTCAGAGCATGGATCCCTCAAGGTTAGGCAAGCTTTAGTGGAGCAATTCAAGTGAGGAGTTAAACCTCTGCAGTGGAAATGTACACGTAGAAAGAAACCTTCTAAAGGGAACTGCAATATCATATCTGGGGAGCCCAATGGTTTCAGGAGCTACACATAAGAAATTCACTACTTCTACAGTGTCAGAGTTTTCTATTAAAATTTTAGAACTTAATAAATCCCAAGCCTGGTTTCTGATGTTGAGCTCTCACATTCTTTTGGGCTCAAGGTCTGCTTCACCCTGAACCATTTCTGGAAGCTGAGTTTTGTCACCTCTAGGGCTTTTAAAAATGGGGTTTTAAAAATGCTGGACCACCTGCTAAGGAGTAGTGGGTAGGTCTCATTGTTCTTTGTAGGCCTTTGTAACTAATGCATAATAAAATCTCTCTGTCTGAGGTTGTGTGTAGCAGCCAGATAGAAGATCAGAGCTGCTACTGGAGCAGTGCCATCTATACAGAGTGAGAAAGTAGACTTGGCAAAGGGCTCTGGCTGTACCAAGTGGGTCCCACAGGCAGATGAAACTTTAGCAAGCTGTCTGAGTTATCTTATGCATCTGCTCCTTGTAGTTTATCAAGGCACCCAGGACAGAGCTGTGAGATTCAAGTTAAATTACACCCCATACCAGCACTGCCTATGCTGAAATAATAGTTCTTCTTCTCCTATTATGGGATTATTATGAGATTTAAATTTATGTGTTATTAGAATTTGCTTTACAGATAATGTTGCTGTTTTAATGGGTTCACTGAGTAGTTTTCATGTACTTTCTAATCTCAGATGTCTTTATACAGCACAAACAATAAGAATGGCATTGATAATGAAAGCTTTGCAGTACTTACTTTCAAAAATATTTACATTTTGAGAAGGTACTTCTCCTAGTGAAATTTTCACAGAGGTTTTTTTTTCTTTTTAATGTTTTTTCTGCATTTCAAAGCTTAATGGTTTTATTTTCTGAGCCAGTAATTCACCTTTGCACTTCTTGTGAGGTTGTGTACTAAGCAAACGTTTTTGCATTAAAGATGATGACATTTTAACAAAGTTTGGCTGTAAGATTTTTTCAGTACTTTCGCCAAGCAGCAGCATACATTGCTAGAAAAGTTCTTAAAAATACTTTGCAAAATTTTTCTTTTGGTGCCATGGACATCTCTCCAGCTGTTCTTTCCACCATTCTCTTGCAGAGTGAAGCCTTGCTATCTGTTTGCAGACTTGTCTCATTTATTTGGAGAAATCAAGACATCCTTGCAGGTATAGAATGGTTGTAGAAATGAGGTTTGCATGCCTGACCACTGCTACTCCTCATACCAGCCTAATTCTTCATCATAGTAGTTATATCCCTCCACATTAATTAACAGAGCATGTGAACTCCCTCAGTCCATCTAAACACCTACCTTCACTGTGGCCCCTCATACTGTGAAGCCTCTGGTACTTATCCCTCCTAAATGAACAGCTCCTGTCATTCCCGTGCCCCTCACCATACTGCCCACTGTGCAGTCCATTTTCTAAGCATCAACTCACACACATTGAGTGGGGTCTAAAACAATCAAGGGCCAATTCACTCCTCGCTGCTCTGCATGTCGTTTTGGCTGTGGCTGAGATAATTTCTGGGCTGACTGTTTCCTGGGAGTGAGAGGGATTCACCAATATGCATGTCAGTGGGAGCTGCCAAAAGAATGTTAACTGGTGTTAAAGTAGTGTCAGGGAGCATGGAAATGAGCCAGGGGGGCAGCTGGCAATTACTGGACCCTCCACATACAAAAAATAAAGACTTCTGCATGTGCAAGCCTGAAAAGGGAGTGTGAATAGGTGAAGGAGACATTTATCAAACCAAGAACAGGTGAGACTGCTCAGGAAAAATGGCATCATCAAAAGGGAGCAGCACTTATTACACTTAAGATTTGTGTTAGAGAGGTCAGGAAGCAGCTGTAGGCTGAAAAGGAACCAGCCACCTCCATGATAACTCTGATGCATGGGAGGGTGAGCATGCAAAGTAGTCATAGTACTATGGGTATCCAAGGGTGGTTAATATGACCTCTTTCACTGACATGACCTAAGTCAAAATCAAGTAGTATGGGGATAATGTGAGACATGCCAAAAGCCTGTTTGGGCCAGACTTTGTGAAGGAAATTAAACAAATAGCAAAAGGTTATTCAGCTGTATAAATAAAAAGAACACAGGAAGGCGTGAGTCCACTACACAATAATGAAAGAACAGAGATTAAAGATAATCTTGATATGTCCCCAAAAGTAAATGAACACAAAGCCCTTGGAGTCTAATAAGGGCAGTATCTTGTGTAGGCTAGTGTTCATTAACTCTCTTTGGTGGAAGAATGAAAAATCTGATGTTTTTGTCAACACCAAATCTTGCATGGACACCAATGAGATGTTTATCCATCATTAGTAACTCTAATTATCAGCATGTGTTATCAACACAGGTGAAGAGCTGAGTAATATCGACATGAAAACCATCATCAGCTCTACATATAAATAGCTCAAATGCAATTGTGTGAAAAGAAGAGAAACAGTAGGATTGAGGGGTATTCACTACATGTGTATTGTAGCTTTGGCAAAATCATGCAAACTACAGCCATTTTATCAACAAATGAATAAATAACCACTAACAATGAACATATGTACAATCTGAATTTGGATCTCTCTTTTCACCTCTGATTGCCCTTACCTGACAATGTTCTTGTTGCATGGCAGATAGAGATGCAAGGCTAGAAAAAGCATTCTTATTTACTTGAGTTTGCAAAATTTTCAGAGGGTGAGAGCATTGTCTTTTCCAATATCCAGAGTCAAATAGGACTAAAATATTTATATCTGTTTCACTTAGGCAGTGCTTGCTCATTCCTACCTGCAGTTTTTCAGTTGCATAAATACTGAACTGACACTACCAAGTTTGCCTTCTTGTAGCACACCTTGTATAGCAGCAGATTTCTATGCCAAATCAAGTCCCTTTCATTTTCATAGTTTCAACAGAGCATTGATAAAACTTACATGGTGGTTCCTGTTACCTGGACAAAGGGAAACAGCCATATTTGTATAGGAAAAAAAGATAAAGAATACTTAGAAAATGTTTTTTGTGTCTCTCTTTGAAGATGATTTACTGTCCTCAATGCATAAGCTCCTACACATCAAGTCAATATCCAGGTCTGAATGTCTCACACACGAGTCTGTGTCTCAGAACCTGATCTAAAAGATGCTGAAGTGAATTGGAAAATTTCTTGCATTTACACCAGCTGAATTTTTGGTCTTACAAGAATTTGGTATAGCTCAGGCATATAAAGTGTGGAGGAGAGAAATAACCATTTCCAGTCCTCAGATGGAGTTAGTGGAGTTTAGTAGGTTAAGTAATTGCCTGAGGCTACTGTTAAGTTTGTTCCACTGAGAAGAGTTCATATCCAGTCCAGGATCCTATGCCCACAAGCACATCTATTCCCTCAAGCAACGTGGTGTTTTTAATTCAAAATAGTTGACTCTTTAGTAGTATAGGCTAATGACAAATGAAGCACTAACACAAGCACTGAAATGCCACTTTAATGCCTGTAGGCTTCCGTGAGAATCCAATAGTTCCAACAGGGGATTATAGGAAGCACAAAGAAAGACTCTAGTAATCTCTTGGAAAACAATTCCTAGAATACTTCAGCTTACTTTTGTGCAAAGGTAGCTGTCATTTGAGGAAGTCTATACTGAAACTGGTAAACTGAATAACTGATAAATCTCCAGTAAAGATCTATGCACCTGAGAATCTGAGAACTGAACTCAGATATTCAAAGACTTAAATAAAATATTTTGTCCACAGGAAATGTCTCTTTCTTTCCAGGAATGGAAAATTCTAGTCTTGGATAGGAAGGGACTTTGGTGATGTCTAGCTAGGTGTTCACAGTAAAGCTTACATAGCTAACATTAACTAATTAATTAAATTATTTATGAAGATTTTACATCTTAATTGCATTATAAATAAAATGTTGAGTCCTAAGAGATAATGATGTCCTAAACAGAATAGCAAGAAAACATAGAAAGCAAGTTCATTCCAAATGTGTCCTTTTGGGGGACATAAGGCCATTCATGTTATTGTGAATTTATTTAAGGTATTTTGTTTTGTGGTCAGACACTTTGTTACTGTGAATCTTCAAAGTTTCTGACAAGAAAGAAAAAATAAAAAGCTTTGGTAAAATTATAATTGTTCAGTGATGGCCATCTTGGTGGAGGTTTTTTGTTCTGTGTTCTAATATTGCTTATAGTTATGAGTAGTTTTGTTTGGAAAAATAGCTATTGTTAACCTGAATGAAAAACTTGTTGACTTAATACATTCATTTGATTGGCCTTATGTCTGTGCTTTTGAAGATAAATTTTCTTCCAATGGTATACAAATTAATTTATAGTTCTTTTTCTAGAACCAAATCATTTTAGAAACCTTATGCTTAATCTTTTTTGTATTTATGAGGGTCACTTTATACTGCTTGTACATGCAGCTTTTTCCTACTTACCTTAATGATCTCTTTCTTTTTTTCACTCCTGACTTTTGCAGGATGTTCAGGGCTTACACAGCACCAAGGCCTTTTCTGCATTTCACACCACCCCACCAGTCATGAGGCTGGGGGTGCACATGGATTTGGGTGGGGACTCAACTGACCCCAGTTGACCAAAGGGGCCATACAAGGTCATGCTCAGTCTATAAAGCTGAGGAAGAAGAAAGGGGGGAACGTTTGAAAACATGACTTTTGTCTTCCCAAGTAACCATTAGACATGATGGAACCCTGCTTTCCTAGAGATGGCTGAATACCTGCCTGCCGATGGGAAGTGACAAATCAGTTCCTTCTTCTGCTTTGCTTTACCTATTAAACTGTCTTTATTGCAATCCACAAACTTTCTCACTTTTGCTCTTCCCATTCACTCCCCCATGCCACTGCAGGGGGAGTGAGCCAGTGGCTGTGTGGTGCCTAGTTACTGGCTGAGGTTAAACCATGATGATCGTCTTGGTGCCCAACATGGGGCTTAAAGATTTTGAGATAACGAGATTTGGTTGGAATAAGCTAGATCAGATTTATAGCTGATATTGCTGTTTAGCTATGAATTGACAGAGTTTTATGCTTACCATGGCATTTGCTTGCTATTACATTAGAGTCTAGTGCTTCTTAGTGACCGCTTTTTTTTGCTTTCCGAAATTGTATGTCACTTTGAAAAAAATTAAGGCTTAATAACATATCTGAAACCAGAAAAAGAAAACCCCAAACCAAACTACAAACAAACCCACAATAAAATGTTCTCCTTGTTATAGTCCTCCTTGGTTCTTTGATAAGTTTAGTCTCTCGTGTTGTTTTTACTTGAAAGTTAACACCATTGCAGAGGCAGATATTTTTAAGTCAAAAATAAGGTTGGGTTGATTAAAAAGTGTTGCTGCTATTTCATTTACAGAGGAATAGGCTTGCTGAAACCTGCAGCAGTGTATGGTAACGTCTACATTTCACCTTGTGCTTTTAGTGCAGAGCCAGTGGCAAAGGCAGGTTCGTGTCTGCTCCTTTTCACAGAAAACCCCATTAGAGTCTGTGTTTTCAGACAGTGAGTCACCCCTGGCCATGTGAAACCACAACTTTCTTTTTCTGTTAAACATTGACCTGTCCACATTGTGACAGATGAACCACACCTACCTCATAGCTTGTATAACTTTCTGTCTCTTTTTTGCCTTACTTTAGCAAATACCACACCTGTGTTTCTGTGTTGTACTTTCTAGTCCAACATACACTGAGTGTAATGGAACTGTTATAGAAATTTAAAGTGTGAAAAGTTTTTAGGGAGTGGTAACGTCAAATTTTCCATTCCTCAGCAATGAATGGGAAGGGTTGAACACAAATAATGGTGTATAAAATAAGGCACCTGTTTGCAGCTGCTGCTCTGCCTCGAGTCTGCAGCTCTGCAATGCTGACGAATTACTGCTTTGTGTTTCTTGATGCCCATCAACTTTCTGCAACTAGCTGTACTTCAGGCACTATGTGTGTTTACACTGAGAAAGAAATATTTCAGCACCTGCATGTGAGAAATATGGAGACACATTCATCTTCGTTTTGGGATGTGATTACCTTTTGTGTTAAAAAATCAAACACCTATAGCTATGTTTCAAGGAGAGGAATTTGAAGTACCTTTCTAAAGTACAACTAACTCACATACTTGCTTTCATGATTTGCTGTGGCTGTAGAGACAGACAGTGCTTCAGTCAAGTGATACACCTGCCAGAGTATAATACCCTGTTATAGTTAAGATTTCTCCCCTAAGTTACTGTCTGTAGGTAGATTCCCAGAGTGTGGGAATATATTCAGTGGTGGGTGCTCAGTGTTCTGTGTTCTACCCCAACCAGAGAGTATGGTGGCATCCCTTACCCACTTCTGTCCACCCCTACACATTCCTGCTTAGTCTTAGTTCCTCGCCACCACTAGCTTGACTTGTTACTTAGGGCACTGCTCAAACCTTTCTATAGTGTAGTTTAGGGGATTTTTGTATTTTTTTTTCTATTTTTATTTAGCATTTAAATTTACTTTGTTTCTAGGGCTCTTTTTACTCACATAGTTTTACAGCTATGCCATCTGTGTTAATGTAGTTTTTCACCTGAGACATCAAGCTTAGTAGAAGAAAAATGCTTGGAGAAACATCAAAACTTCATCTTTGGCAAGGCTCTGTGGTAGAAATTTGAATTCAAGTGCTTAGATTTTAACTTTGGCTCCATAGCCTTCAAAGAAGAACTTATTGAACTTGTGATTAGGAGTCCTGAATTAGGTTTTAATGGCCATTTTGGAAGTGGAGGCTTTCAGGGGTAACTAGAAGCTTCTCCCATGTTCAACAGAGTCAGTGTCAGACAGCTCCAAGATGGACCTGCTGCTGGCCAAGGCTGAGCCCATCAGTGATGATGGTAGTGCCCCTGGGATAATGAATGAAAGAAGGGGAAAATAACCTGCACAATTGCAGCCAAAAGAAAACTGAGAATATGTGAAAGCAACAACTCTGCAGACACCAAGACCAATGAAGAAGGAGGGGAAGGAGGTGCTCCAATCACTGGAGCAGACATTGCCCTGAAGTCTATGATGAGGCAGGCTGGATGGTCCACCACTGAGATGTACAGCTCCAGATGTTTCTGTAAAGAATTTTTCCATTTCCAAGCTCAGTTAAAAGAAGTCTTGGACCACACCTTTGCTTGTTGCTATCAGTTGCAACCCAGTATTGTAGGGCAGCCCTTCAGTAACTTTGCTTTTCAAAATTCCTCATTTAAAGACTCTCACAGTTTTGGAAGCTGTAATACCAGAAGGCAGGAAGAATGAATGAGGAAATAGATACTCATCTGAAGACAGAGGGAGAACTGTTTATCAAAAAAGTTTTCTAAAAAGTGGTCTCCACAGCCTCACGTGAGGCACAACATCAAAGACTGTAGAGGACTGCAAGAGGCTCTCCTGTTCCTGAAGCAGCATCAGGTCTGAGCAGCTGACTGCTCATTGTAATCCAGCAGATACTCATCTACAGAAGTCTGTCTTAGAGACTCTGAAGTTTGCCCACAAGTAGCTCATCTTGCCTAAGATGTGATTGACAACCTGCCCCTAAAAAATAAGTCCTTTGTTAAACTGATTTCAGAGTAACATGATAGAGTTCATGGTGTCATCATTACTCCAATATCATGTGCTGATTCTGTCTGGCAGTTTAAGGTCTGAAAGCTTATTCAAGAAGCTGTATTTCAGGCAGAAACATTTTCATTCTTTAAGTCAGTAAGTGCATTTTTCCCCAGGTTGATTAAGTCTTTTCTAAAGAGTATTTTCTAGAGAGACACAATCTCCTTTTTTCTGACTTTCCACTAGCAGCTCTGCTGAATTCTAAATATTCTTTGTATCCTTGACTTCCCTGAACTTTTTGATGTGTCCGCATATCAAGTCCTGGAAAAGATCATAGTTCTACTGCCAGGGACTTGGTGAAACTTGTGGCACTCTCTAAATTCCGATGCACAATTTACCTTGCCTTCATACACCTTTCAGTTGATTCTTCTCTAGGCCATCAGATGACCATTTTTATTTATTTCATGATTTTCTTTGGTGGTACTAATGTCCTCAGTGCAAATGAAAACACAAAAAACCATACCCTTTTAATCTTACTTTTCAAAAGATTTCTTAAATGCACATGTTGGTGACATTCTGCAGAAAAAGCTAAGCCAATTAAGCTGTATTGAAGCACTGTGAGAAACAGAAGAGTGTACACACACAAAAAAAAATAATTTCACCACTAATATTCAGGGAACACAAAAGATATTTAATGTTGTAGCAAAGTATTTGTAATATGTCATGGGACACCTACCAAAAGATTTCTTGACAATGACTAAGCAAAAAGAAAGACAATTAAACTTACATGCTCATTCAAAAGGTTATAAAATTAGGTCTTCTGGAGGTTCAACTGTGAAAACATATTATTATATTTCTCTATAAGAATATGAAATTAGTTTTGAGAAGCACAAAAGCTATATGGATGCATGTGGTCTGTCTGAACAAAATCATGGCTTGGAAGTGAAGATTATGTGCATATGTTGTGTTCCTGGTTCTGGAATATGCATGCATGTTATCCTACCATTTGTTTTCTGATTGAATGGGTTTCAGTGCAATGACTTACAGAAAAAAAGAGTATCCATCAAATCAGATTTTGGGTCTTAGCCTCAACCTGTAAAATAGGAACAACTTTCTTCCTTATTTTTGTCAAGAAAAAATACAATTTTTTCTAGTAATAAATTCTTGCAGATATATTGGGAATAGACTACATTATGTAAAGTTTCATATCTGGCTTTTAAGTGCAGTTTGGGGTGTTATTTTTTTGTTGGTTTGTTGATTTTTTTTGCTTTTCCCTTGACAGATTGTCCTGTCTCTGAAGAATATCTGGATCTTCTGGTATTGTCACATGCACAGCATCAGTGAACCAAGCTTCTTTATCTCACTTTACCAAAAGACTTTTTAATCAATTTATGTATGAACATTGTTTTCATATACCTTGAGGGTGGCATGAAAAACAACATGACTGAAACAAAACCAGGACTTATGAACTACATAAAAGGATTTATATATAGGGGAAAAAAGTAAAGAGATTGTGAGAAAGAGAGAATGTGGAGGATGATCCTGGAAGTCTTTGCACAAAAAGACGGCCCTGTATCCAACCTAGCTGACAAAAAAAATGAGAAGCACTGGAGGTGAGTCATCCAGCCTTCTCTACAATCTTGGATTCTGCACATATGCAGGCATGAGTGCGTGTTTGTGACACATGCAAAATGATCTACCTCACACCACGGGTCCAGCTATGACAGCAGTCACTGAATATGCTCCAAGACTGAACATCAGGGAAGAAATGTTATTATATCTGTTCTGTATGTCAGACTCATAGTGACATGCTGAAATGTGTTAAACTTAATGTGAAAGCCATAAATGGCAAGTCCATCAAAACCAAAATGAGTTATAAATCTTTCAGTCAAATAGAAGTGTTTCATTTTTTATTTCTTGCAAATTCTGGGAAAAGAGTCTGCTAGTTTGAGGGAAGGATTCCATGAGACAAATGTAGTTATTAAAAACAGTATGCTTTTATTTTGAATGACACTTCACAAACAGGAACACTTCATTAGGAATCTTATATTAGAAAAATAGATAGAGCTCTTAGGGTCTTAAGACATTATTTTTTTCACTGCATTTCAGCTAAAACATTAAGCTTTGTATCTTTTTATGTTTTATAGCTCCTAGTTAAAAATACATATGCCACTCCCTCTAACATAAGTGAGAAAAAGCAACAGTCTAAAAAACGCATTATGACTACAAATCCTCAAATAACTGACATTTAACACTACCAAAAGAAAAAGAAGGGCCAATTTCAGCTCATAGGACCACAAACTAAATAGAGAAATTCTGTCAGAGTCTGCTGTGCACAGGAGAGCCAAGGGAGGAGGTACAGAGACAACACTCACCTGTGCAGAGTGCTGCACTTCTGTCACCTTGCAGGTAAGATCAAATACAGTCTGAGCTGAGTCCCTGGTACAGCCTCCTCCCAGGGAGAGAGATCCAGCACTTTTCAGGTGAATGAACTTGAATAATTAATAGGTTGTTACAGTCTTTAGGTAGTGGGAGTCTAGTGCTGGTGGAAGGCTTGTACTTAGTTTCTCAGGCTTGTGTGCCTAGTGAAGAGCCAGTTTGCAACTTTTAGGATGTGGTTCTGACCTTTTCAGGAGGAGTTTTCCTTAGAGGCATGAAAGCTTTCTTTATTTTTATTCCATGCTGGTCTTCAATTCCCATCCACCTCTCTGGAAAAGTTCATATAAACTTTGTTTACATATGTTGCATAAACTCAAATATATCTGACTGAAAACAATTATTCACAACAAATTGATAGCCATTAGAGTAATTTGGTCCAAGAAACACTTTTAAGGTTCAATAACTTTATATCTGCCATATGAACTCTCCTGAAATATGAAAGAACTAATTTTCATTAAAATGCTAACCATAAAATGAAACCTTAACTTTTGGGTTGTTTAGGAAAATTATTAAACAGTGATAAAATGATACCTATGCCAATGCTGGCCATTTATTCATGATGCTTGATGCTGTGTACAGATCATTTCAGCTTCATCTTATGCTGCTTGATTAAAAGAAGTGGTCTACTACTACACTAATGGACATCATTTATTTCACCTGTTGGAAGATAAAAGATACTCAAATTTTATTATCTGGAATAAGCCCTGGTTTCATTGCTACAATCTCATAATTACATGATGTTAGAAATACAAAAGATACACTTGAAAGGAACAGCCAGTGCCACCAATTCCACCAAAAAAAAAAAAAAAAAAAGGCATAATTTGGTAGCCAGTGAGGACTTTAGTCTTAAAACATTAATTGAGTTTTTTTCTACCTTTTCCAGGGAATTTGTTTATATAAAGAAAGCGTATGGCCACCCCTGGACACAGTTGGTTTCCATTTTTATTCTACATGTTCCTGCAGTAACTAATTAAAGTCTGAAGAAAACGTTATCCTCCTTTTACATCTGAAAAACTAAGATGCAGGAAAGCAAGTGATCACCTCAAGTAGTAGAATCTGTTTCAAAATGAGCTTAAACTCTACTCCACCAGGTCTAAAGTTTACATACTGAATTAACCATAAAATAACTCATTTGTCTAAGCTAACTAAACTCATTTGTTAGGATAAATAATTTATCATGCTCTTGCTAAATGGTGCCATTACCTAAAAAAAAAGCTAACAGTTCTGGGATAAGATGCACTGCTGAATGATTATGATTAATTTCATATTTGTACTGCTTTATCGCTAGCATTTAGGCATATATTTATTATGTAGCATTTTTTAACACATCACAGAATCTTTGGTCTGAAAGGATTTTAGGTTACACGGTCTATCTCCCAGATCCAAAGCAATGTTAATTGAACTTGTTTTATCTCTGGATAAACACTCACATCAGACTGCCAGTGGGGAAAATTTCACAGCATTTTCAGTATCCCATCCTGTTGCTTTTCTACCTTTACATTGCAAAGGTTTCCCTGGTATCTAAACTCGACTTCCCCCACTGTCTTTTAAGATTCTTGTATTTACTGTGGACATGAAGAATATTTAATTCTGTCTCTTGCTGCAGATTTTTTTAGTGATTTGTATACCAGTAACTGCCATGCTCTCCCTCCAGATTTTTTTTCTTTAGGCTGAACGACCCAAATTCTTTCAAGCCTTGACACCTAAGCACTTAACCATTCCTGCTGATCTGCCTCGGACTTCCTGCTTTTGTCCCACATCCTTCTTGAATATAGTCCAGGAGAGAACTCAGTGGAGATAGGTAAAGAGGAAGGACTTCACACACTGACCAAAATAAAGTGTTCACCACAGAAAGCTATTTCTGTGTTGAATAGCTATATAAGTTAGCCATTCAAGTTAGCTATCCTTTTCCCTGTCCAATAGTTTTGTCTCTTTGAAATCTGTCCTGTAAATACTAGTGCATGACAGAAAAATCTGGGGGAAATGCGGTTTTGTGATGAGAAAAACTGTCTTGTGTATAATTCACTTACAAGGCTGAGTGGGTCCTGATCACATTTTTTATTGGCATTTAAGGCAGTGTTTGCACAAATACATCTTTGTTTCCAAGGCCTCAAGCAATTTGAAATTAGCCACTGTGGCTGCTAGCTCTGGAAACTAACCAAGAAAACGGTTCTTTTATAAAATCTAATAATGAAATGGAACCTAGAGTGACGGGAATATTTTATAAATGATACTATGCCCTGCAGCGTTATTTATCTTCATGTCTACTATACATTGCTCCCAAGTTGCCCCTCTCAGTTTTGCAAAGATAAATGCCTCAGCACAATAGTTTATTATATATTCTCTCTCTAGGTATACCTTATATAAAATAGAGATGCATTACCCAAACATTGCTGATGTTTTTAAGAAAATGGCAAGTAGAACTGGCAGAGGATGTTTGGTCCCAAATCTACAGGGCCAGAGCTGAAGGCCAGAAACATCTCTAAGCTAGAGGAGCTCAAACACTTGGCTCCTGTAACTTGGCAATGGCCAAATGACTCAAGGTGGGACCCTGAGATTCACTGGTTCCTTGAGATTTTCTTCGTTTCTGGTGTAGTGTCTCACTCTTAGGAAGGGATGTTTTCCATAGTCTGATTAAAATTCTTTCCTTTTTAATAGAGAAAAATGTTAAAGAAAACACCATGCATGTAGCAAGAGGTCTTTGAGTCTCTATGGTGAGCCTAAAGTGTTGGGAATGGAGATAATGAATGATAAGTCAGATAGCTGCAGAGACCAGCTGTCCCCTAGCAGTCAGTGTAGCTAAGTCCTTCAGGGATCTGTGGACTGCATCAAGATGAAAGGCAGACCCAAGATTTGGAGAATGATGAGCAGAAAGCACAGCAATCAACCATCTTTGGGACAGGAGAGCTAAAGGTTTGTCAAGGTATAAGTGTATATATGCATATCAAATGTTACTAACAAAGGGTAACAATGCTTTTTAATTCACATAAGAGTCCCCAGAGATCTCCATTCTTGTTTTAGAAAGTGGATATTGTCGCGATGGACCAGTAGCTGTTCCAGGATTTCCTTCATTTTGTAGAATCTCTGATGAACCTATATGCACATGGGAGCTTAAGTGCTTGAAATAAAGACGTTACCACTTAATGGGTTCGTTTTCAGGCAGCTGATCCTACAGTTTCTAAATTAAGAAAAAAAGCAATTGTTTCAGCTTCGAGAATGTCAGCATATTTTAATTATTTGAGAAAAAAAAAGCTAAGGTAGAAAACAGACTTTAGTGTGAAGAGTGAAACTACATGAACTTAGACAAGATTTCTAATTATGTAGAATTCTTGTTAATGATATTTTTAAAGGAAAAGGTACCTCAGTACCTCAGTTCTTCCATGGTAAACTCAATATAGCTCTGAGGACTTTATTTTCTATTAGCTAAAATAGTAAGTTAGAATGTATTTTAACACACATCTGATAAAAGAAAATTTCTTTAGAAAAAAAAGTGGTTTGGATTTAATATTCTTAGTCATGTTCAGATGCTGCTGGTCACTGACAGTTATCTATTCTTGTCTGCATTCAGAATCTGCATGAAATCTGCCTTCTGGGTTAGTACATTCAATTCAAGATTACTTTACACAAATAAGGAATACACCCATATTTAACATTATACGTAGCCATACAGAAACCTTTTATTTATTTTTTTTTAATTACAGCACTCTAACATCTGTTAACAACTAAGCAGAAAAAACAGAAAAAGAAAGCTCATATCAACTGTAATCAGCAAAATGTCTAAAATCAAGAAGACTCTTTAAAAATTGCAAAATTTTGTTGTAAAAATCTGCATATTTTATTTGAATACTATGTGTGGGAGCACAAAGGAGTTAGCATTTCTGTGAAAAAATGTCTTCCCTATAAGAGATTATTAAATCTTTTTGAAATATGTTGTTGTTGTTGTTGTTTGTGATATTGTTTGGGTTTTTTTCTGGGGATCTCAAAATACCTCACATAAACTAGCTGAGTGCTTTCACAGCTGAGTGCTTACATAGTACAACATTATTTTTTTTCTAAATATTATTAAATAAATTTATTTGCATCCAAGATGATTAATAGGTGAATCTTACACCAAAGGAAAATGAAAGTAGAATCCTGAACCATGTCATATCTGTCAGATGAAAATGTTTGCCAAGATATTAATGAGTTTGATGTTCTGTCTCCCTCTGTAGTTAGTACATAAAACCACTATGGCTTTTAAGGAAGAATCATTCCAAATAAAGTAATCATTTCAGTAAAGGTGATAGGTTAATACAATCCCCTCCACCACAGAAATCTATCTGTCTTTCCTGATATCTTATTTGGAACTTTTGCCAGCACATTCTAGATTAAGCAAAGAGGATTTTTTGCTGGGTCAAAGCCCCAGAGATTATTGTGCCAGGAAGGGTATCACTATTTTGCTCTCTTTCATTTCCTATTTCTTGCTATTTTTGATAGCACCTTCTAAATTAGTAAATATCTCACTTTAGGGAGCAAGCTGTATGACCTGAAATGTAATAGTGTTTTCCAAACTGAAAATGCTGTAGTGTAGAAGGAGACATTTTATTTCAGTGCACTATCTCAGCTCTTATCAAAGTGTAAAACCTGCATGAAAGGTTGATATTTACAACTTATTGCCCGTTTTACCAGTGATCACTTTGATGCCATACTGTAGGTCTCCAGCAGTAGGACTGGACTGCCTGAAGAGTCAAACAGCTCTAACTGAGTGATTGCAGAACACATCAGTATCAAAACATTAGTTCATATGAAGTCGGAGAGAAAAAGCAATTTATTTTCATTCTGTTCAACTTCTTTACAGTACTTGAAACACTTTATGTTTTGAGCATCTTACTGAGCTCTTGAGCTTAGCAGCTACCAAGGGTCCAAGTCAAGTTGCTAGAGATCCCCCAGACACCTATGTCCATAGCAGGCAATGCTTGATTAAATCTTGTATAAGTGGAATTTTTTTTCTGGGATCTGTACAATGTATGTCTTTCCTGAGGATGCTTCTGCAAGCAGATTTTTTTCCATTTCTTTTCTCTTCATGAAGCCAACAGGTACACAGTGGCCTTTCAAAGCAAAGAAAAGCTTTGTGATGGTAACAAAATTAATAAAGATGTTACTGCCTTTTAAAAATTCCGTTCCTGGTATTTCTGAATTTACTTAATGAGTTCTATTGTGGGAAACAGTTAAAAGAATTGAGTAGCAAAGAGAAGGGAAGAAATCTTCCTGATCACAGATCCTTAGCAAGGAATGACTCCTAAAAAGGATTTTATACTTTCTGGCACATTTTAAATACTGTGGCTCTGATATGTTTGTTATCCTAAAGTGATGGTGTTTTCCTCCTTAAAAAATGGGAAATATGTATTGATTTTGTCCAAATTAGATATGCTTAATAATCTCTACTGTTTTATTGCCATGTATACCCCTGATGATCCAGCTTGTGAGCAGCTGCAATGAACTGTTATAATAAAATCAACTCAATGTTTTCCTTCAGCACCAATTAAAAACACATAATAATAGCAACAAAAATAAAAAAAATATTCTTCAAGCATAGAACATCTCTGATTTCATAAGATGTTTTTCTTGCTCTCCTTGAGTACAGATTTTTTAATTACAATCTTACTGACCTGAAGACCAGTATAGGTAGTAATCTGTCTCGGAAGAGCAAATATTTTAAGGTTCTGCATTTTGCTAACAACTGGGTTTTAAAGTATCTTATTCCAGTAAAGCAGGTTCATAACTGTGATATGTAAAGAAAATCTGCTTCTGGTCTCCTGCCTTAGCAGAGATGTTAATATAGACATATTGTCAAGATAGATGACTTTCCATGATGTTCAGGGCAATGACTAGATAAGCATATATGAAAATATATCACCCTAGATAATGGTCTTTTTTTTACCATTTCTTAAGTTATGTTTCCAGACAACAGTAACCTAGATCAGTAAAACAGAAAAAAGTATAAAAATTAAATGAGTTTTAAACTTTTTTCTATTATTTCCCTTTAAACTATTTTATATTTTGTCTATTGTTTTATATCTTGTCTATTTTTTTTCTGTGTTTTCTATTTTTTCAGCTTGGTCACTGAAAATAGGTCAGTTTATTTTTTTTTTTTAATTTTTTTTTTTTTTAATTGTAAACATAGTGGAATATACAGAACTTATTGAAAATCCAGTAACATCACCTAAAACTTGTACAGTCACCACTTGTAGGTAAGATTAAATACCAGAATCAAAAGTGTAAAATATTTAATAGTGCATTGGCATGCTCTCTGTTTCCTACACGTGTATCTTGTATATGATAAATAAGCATTAGCATTTTGTGCAGAGAGGAGGCTCCACAGAGGCTGGGAGCTCTGGGTGCTGAAGCAGTCCCTTTTGTGCTTACCTGTGTCATGTGGGTAGAAATAGAATTACTGGGAAAAGGCAGGCCAATGAGTGGCAAGGTAATGAGCAGAGTGCACATTATGAATTGTTCTGCTGTATACAATTATTTACTAAAAAAACCCCAAAAACCCCCAAAAGTAGATATTCAGAATTGACATCGCCCATAAATCTTTGCAGTTTTGATCTGTTCAAAACCAACAAAACAAAAAAGAATAACACTATGCTCTTTTAAAAATGGGATTTACTTGGCAGGGGAAAAGATCAAAAGAACAGAAAGGAGAATAGAGATTGTTTGCTGGTTACTTGAAGCAATCAAGTGTTAGAGTAAATCAACTGTTTTGTGTAATCTGGAAATGACCCAGAAGTATTTTATTCTGGAAGGACAAGAATTAATTAAATCATTACATCAAAATCGAGAGCATTTATCTGAGATTATCAGTGTTTTGAAGAACTGTCACATAGTAATGCAATTTTGTCATGGCAGCCTGTGCCTGAGGTTAGGGGTTATAAATGAACAATTTGTTTAAGCCAACATACTGTTATACTAATGCCTTCATTTAAATATAATAATGGACAATTTGATAAAACAGTTTGTATTGATGCAGTATGGTACAACAGTAAAATATTTGCAAAAATCTAAACTTTATTCAAACTTTGTATCTGAGATTTTGAAAGGTCATTAGAATTTTTGTCCTTTTGTCTCCTTGTCCTAGAAGGATAAGAATGTCCATTCATCCTATAGACCAAACTGGTTTATGAAACAGTTTAATAACAACAATGGGGTACAGTACGTCTCCTAATCACTGGAAAGATAACCTTAGTTTAGTATTTAGTGTTGAGTGTACCCTCAGTTATGGGAACACAAAAATGGCAAAAGCTGCGTGAAATATAATGATACAGAGTTATAACTGACATTTCAACGGACTGGTGTTTGGTAGATTGGTGCCACACTTGTTTTCTGGGATCACAACATAACCTGTATTCCTGCAATCTGCAGACTCTTGGGGGCCAGGAGAAAATACAGTGCAGGTAAGTAATAGGGGTGCAGAAAAGAAAATGCATACAATGCATTGTTCCAAGGTCCCATTTTTCCAGGGACAATGTGCCTGGTCTTATTTACTTGAGCCTCTCAAGGCACTACAAGTTTGCAGCCAACAATTTGCTTCCACAACTTCCATACATGGGTATGGGCATCTTAGAGACATCCATACCCAAGGACTGGTGATGGAAAATGCCAACCAGCTGTGGGAACCCAGAATACTGAGAATACTTCTCTGCCTGTTTTGAAGGGTTCTATCCCCCTGGACAACACTGGTTTTGACCTTCGTCCATGGAGAAAATTGCCTACCCTCTGGGAAGAATTAGAATCTATACTGGTGTGAACTAGGTGATAGAATATTATGTAAGATTGTCACAGGGTGAAAAATTTAAGAGTTTTTGTGTTTAGTAATATAGTAAGTAGATAAAAGCAAAAAAACATCAAAATGGAGGATTATTGTTGTTCTCCAGACCTTCTTCTTCATCTACTCCATATTCTGCAGTAGAAGTAGTTTGGGATGATTGGATAAAGAATTCCGCAGTTTCTGCCTGTGTGACTAGATGATTTATTAGGTATTGGTAGAAAAGTAAAAATACCTTGCGTTTTAAGTTTTCATTGGCTAATTTACCTTTAAAAAGGCTGTGCAGTCTTGATAATTTGGCTTTTTCCTGCATTCTCTGCTTCATGCTATGTCTGGGTCAAGTCAGTGGCTTGTACTTTTCTGATAAGACTTAATAAACAACTGCAGAAGAGAGAGAAGGCCAAAAGTCTCGTTCATCTCTGACTCCTGGCAAAGACTCTAAAAAGTCTCCCTCATCAGGGGAGACACAATTAAGGTGTTGGCCGTGTCAACCAGCCTCTGAGGCTGACCTTGCCTTCTCTTGCCCACTTGTTGCCACAAACTGGTAGAAAGGGCATGCTTTCCTTAGCCAGGGAAATTGCCTTCTTGGCCTGGAGAGGAGAAGGCTCTAGGGAGCCTTCCAGTACCTAAAGGGGTCTATGACAAAGTCAGGGGGATTTTTTACAAGGGCATGTAGTAACAGGACAAGGGGGAATGTCTTCAAACTGAAAGACATTAGGCTTTGGTTAAATATTAGGAAGAAATTCTGTACTGTGAGTATGGTAAGGCACTTTTTGCCCAGAGAAGTTGTGGATGTCCTACCCCTGGAAGAGTTTACGGCCAAGTTGGAAGGGTCTTTGAGCAACCTGTTCTAGTGGAAGGTGTTGGGGGGTTGGAACTAGATGATTTTTAGGGTCCTTTTAACCCCAAATGTTCTATGATTGTACGATTATATGTGATAAGTAAACAATGGTAAATGAGTATTTGGCCAAGTTCAAACCTCTGCATCCCAAATATCAAGTATTCTGCTAGGGATTATGTGTTTTAAATTTCTGTTTCGGGATTTTCTTCTCACCTTGCAACCTTCCCTCCAAGAGCTGTATCTCCTCTCTCCCCACAGCTAGAAGTTGAAGTCCTACCCCAGCTTTCCCTGCCTGCGGCTGTACTTAGGGAATAAATAAAGAATTTATCACATGCAATGAAAAACACTTTCCATGAATAAGTACAGTCCTGCCACTTAAGGCTGCTTTGTGGCATTTATCTCCAGGAGTTTGCAAAGATTTGTTCTGAGTGGAGCAGAAGAGGCTGTTCCTTCCTCCCTGCCTGCCCAAAGGAGAACGTTTTTACTTTCTATTACCACCTTCCGCACAACTGCAGAGTATTTTCTCTCTTTTTTCTTTTTTTTAAACATAACAACCAAAGATGGTACATCTGTGATAATACTTTTCCTGTCATCTTTCACCTCCATTTTCCCCTCAGCTTGCTTGTTCCTGTGATTTTACGTATTGGGATCCACTGAGTATCTGGCACATTTACCTTGTATGTTTTATTTTCTGATGGAGGCACCAAAAAGGCAGAGAGCAGAATTCACCTTCCTTACAAACCAAGGATGAAAACAACCTACCCTTGTGATTTTCCTGCTGAATGGGATTCAGAAGGTTGAAATACTACTTACTAAGCACAGGAATTATTATTTTGCCAACAAGCTTGTTTAAATTAACTACAGAAAAAAAGTATAAAATGAAGCTTAAAATGTTTGTTTTGCCTTTAGAGAGGAGGTGAAAGCTGCATAATTTTTCATTATTATCATTTGCTCCCCCAGAGGTAAAGTTAGCTCAGCATTCGCAGTTTAAACTCCTGTTTCCAGAGGTTAACAACTCAGCTGTAAGGCTTCAGTCTCAGTTTAACATTTGGCAGAGTTTCTGCCTTGAAATAGTACCTCTGGAACATATATATAATACCTTCTCCCAAAGGGTGTCATAGCACTTTAACACACTGAACTTGAATGGCTTGTTTCATCCATCATCAAACTGCAACTGCTTTTGAGGTGGAATACAGCTTCAGGATGCAGAGGTCTATACAGCAGTTTAGGTAAGAGAGCAATGATAATACCTGCAAAATTTAGAACATTTTTGTTTTGCTGGTATTTTAAGTGAGCAACATACTCCTTTCTCTAGATATGCTTTTGTAGTCACAGAGTACAGTAATGACAAGATATGAGATCACATTAAAAGGACAAAGACATTTTTATACACTTTGAAATCTTCCAAATCATTCATGCTTGCAAAACCTTTTCTAGTACCTTTCTATTCAATTAGATTATGCTCTTAATTACCTGATGTTGCTAAAGCACAATGGAACATTCTTTAAAATACAATAAAATTTAAGTCTCAGATTAAGCTAATACAAATTAAACATAGCTATAATTAGCTCAGTACTTCCTACTAAAGAATCAATACTTTGGCACTGACATGAAAAAAGCAGCTTATTTGTCATTTTCCTACTTCTGCAGGATGGTGTTATTATCAATAACTTGTCAAGACAGACAGCAGTGATCAAAATATTCAAATCCAGATCAAAATATTTAAATCCATGTGGCTGAAGTTAAGGGTTTGTTTGCTATGTGATGGTTTTGGCTGAGGTAATTTTCTTCACAGTGGCTGGTCTGTGGCTACGTTACAGATTTGTGCTGAACACAGTGATGATAACAGAGATTTTGTTATTACTGAGCAGGACTTACATGGAGCCAAGGCCTTTTCTGCTTTTCATACTGCCACGTTGGCAAGGAGGCTGGAGTGCATGGTGGGACGGGACACAGTTAGGGCAGGTGACTCCAACTGACCAAAGGGATATTCCACACTGGATGATATTATGCTCAGTACATAAAGTAGAGGGAAGAAGGAGCAAGGGGGGATGTTTAGAGTGATGATGTCTGTCTTCCCAAATAATACGTGATGGGGCCCTGCTCTCCTGGAGGTGGCTGAACGCCTGTCAGCCCATGGGAAACAGTGAATTAATTCCTTGGTTTGCTTTACTTGTGTGCATGGCTTTTGCTTTCCCTGTTAAACTGTTTTCAACTCAATCCATGAATTTTCTACCTTTGGCCTTCCTGATTCTCTCCCTGATCCTGCTGGTGGGGGATTGAGTGAGCATCTGGCTGGAGCTTGGCTGCTGGCTGTGGTTAAACCACGACAACTGTTTAGTCTCTGAAATAAAAACTAGATTATTTCCAAACATGCTGTCCATAACAGGAATGAGTAAAGGAGCTTGAGCTATCCAATAACAGAATGAACAGAACAGAATGAAGATGTATGCCTATATGAAAAAATTCTTCAGAGAGAGCTGTGGAGTTAACACACCAGAAAATGATGACACTGGATGGTTACAAGTCAATTTAAGTGACTTCTACAGTCCACCAGATTTGAAAGTACATTCTTTGCTTTACTCTTCAGAAACAGTATTAAATGGTTTCCTTGAACAAAAAAGTGTTCATTGACAAGCTAAGCACCTAAACACCTATCTGCCCTCTTGCAGTAGTGTCTAAGGCTGCATCTGTACCACTTAATGACAGAGGCACTTGCTTGCCGTCAAGTGAGCTGTTTAATTATTAACATGTTCCTTGGCACAGTTTTTGATTTTTCCAGAGGAATGGCATTCATCAGAGACTGTGCCCAAAAGGCAGTTTAGATGTTGACATCCTGCTGTGGGGAGGAAAGGGGAGAATTTGGGTTTGTGGGTGTACCCTGTCCAAAGACTGGAGTTTGGTCCCGGTTTGCTCTGCAGCCATGTTATGGATGTAGTCCTGGGGATCTTGTGTGCTGAGCTTCCAGATCTCAGTGAAGCCTTAGTAAGACCAAAGTACCAAATAATTGCATCTAAGGCCCTTCTGAGGGAAAAGAAGGAAATATTTAATCTTAAGGACGAAACTCTCACAGCTCTGCAGTGCCTTAATAGGTGAACAAATTTTCTTTACTAGGTGCCTAAACTCAGCTTAAACCTTGCTTTATGCCTGTAAGTCAAAAGAGATTTAATATGGGGTCATAGCATGTCTAAATAGATGTTAAGAGTGGTGGCGAATGAGCTTTGAATTGAAGCAGAATCTCAGCACCAAACATGTTAATTGGCCTGCTACTACTAATCAATTTATAAGGTTGTGTCAACAGGCTCCAAGTGTAAGGAGAATGATTTTAATTCTGGCCAAGGCAGACTATATACAGGTGCCCAGAGACTCTGTTTCTGACCTTTTTTTAGTGGAATAAATTAAAAAAATGTAAAACTGCTTTCTTGAAATGAAAATTAAGCAGATAACAGGATTAAAATACCTGGAGTGTTTCTCTGCTAGTTAGGCTAGTTTATGGATACCCTAGATCCAAAATAAAGCTTGTGCCTTGATGGTATTCTTTGAGAACATTGAGGTAACAAACATATCCACCTAAAAATGCCTTTGCGACAGTCAATTCAAAGGAGGTTTGCACACTTTGTAGCCCTGAAGCTGCTGATTCTGAGTGACAGGTAAATCAGCTTTGACGTTTCTCTTGCAGCTTAATCTCACTTAGCTGAGGAGAAAAATGTAAAAGGACTGTAGATCAAAGAGAGCTCTGGCTGAGAAAGAGAAAAGACAGGAAAAAGCTGACCTAAATTTTCAAAGTGACAGATGATTTTTGATATTTCAATTTTGGGGCTCTTGATTTGAGACATCTTAAAGGATCTTGATAACCAGAGTGCAGTTGCTCAGCATATTGTTTGAATCCTCACACAGAGTCTTATAAACATCTCTAAATCCATGTTTAAGCAGGCAGGATCTAACCAGAGACAATTTTGGTAGAAGTTTGAATATTCCATGTTCCCAGATTTTAGAAAGAGATTGGTAGGAGCTCAGGTTTTCAGAGACCTTGCAATAAAAATATTATGTTTTTCTTTTTTTTTTTCAACAGACATCAAGTTCAAAGCTCTCTAACCCACTATGCTTGAAGTTCCTTGGTCTCTCAGAGCATTCAGTGTGGTTTGATTACCTACATTCTCCCAGCATGGTATGAGCATTATCTCCTCCAGTGACAACACTGAGCTGTTTCTGCCTGGCTGCTTTTTGTGTTATATTGGAATACACTCAAGCATTCAGGTATGTACATATAAATTACGCCTTTGCTGTTCCATCCCATGCTGTAGGGCTGGAACAGAGGATTCCTCCTCCCACAGAGGTCCTGCCCATGTCCTCCTGAAGCCATTCAGTTAGTTCCTTTGTGCCAATAGCATACCCTGTTTTCCCTTGATGCTGCCTTCTCTCCTGGGATTTCTGCCAGGCCAGTGCATGCCTCCAATGATTTGTCTTCCCTGGCAGCTGAGATGATGTCCCAGCAGCCTTGCCCTCAAGGGACAGACTGCCAGAAGGAGCTTTGGCTCCAGCTCAGCATATGGAGGTATGTTTCTACCCTGCCTTCTCAGGCTCAAACCAGTAAGTCCTGCATCTCCATAAGGAAGAACAGCTCCTCTTGACTCCCATGTTGGGGCTATGACTTTGCCCCATGACCCCACATTCTTTCCTCCCAGCCCAGCATCAGCCAACACTCAACACTCTGCCCATCAGCAGGACTCAGGAGCATCACCCACCTGTTTGCTACTGAGATCCCTGCACACTTTTTGATCTTTAGGCTCCCCACATACTGCACATGGCAGGGTAAATGAGGTTTGGAAAATAAAACCATTTTATACTGCCCTTTTGCATAACAAAAAACATGTACCTCTCTGCTGAGCTGGCACACTGTTATTCCACTCCCAGGGACATCAGAAGAGCCATGCAGCATTTGCATGTGTTTCATAAACAAAGAAAACATGGGTGTTTTTTTCCCCTGGTTTAACTCTTGCAAAGACAAAAATAAAAAGAAATTTTAATCCCAAATTATATGTATTTGAGACATGGTATATGGTAGGAAATTGTAGAACATTTGTGTTTCAAATCTTCCTATTTTCTTTGCCCTGAAAAAATAAGATCTGATTTTTCAGAAAAATCCAAACAACTATAAGACTTGTCCTGGTGATTTTTGAAATTTTCTCTTCAAAGAGATCTATCAAGTCTAGTGAAATGGCTTGGGAGTACATATAGTGGGTTTGCTTCAAAGCTACAAGCTCTGGAAGCATTGTGATTCTTGTCAACCCTATGGTGATCCTGCAGGAAAACTTGGAGGGCTTCAGTCATTACTTGCTTATGCATCAGTGAAATGCTTGACGATTGAGATCTTGCTACAAGAGATAATTTTTGATGAACTGTAATTTTTAATTAAGGAACTCAGCAAAAAGCATGCAAATAATTCTGATGCTAAATCAGCAAGTGATTTTATAAAATTGTGATTAGATGAAAGCTATGGAGCTGTCTCCCTGTTTCCCATGTGCCTTGCTTGACACCTAATTTAAAGCTTTGTTTCTTTCATTGGGGCCTTTTTTTCCCCCAGATTACCCTAAGCAGAGTGTTTTGTTGCTTAAATCCAGATAGAACCACCCTTCATGGATTACAGAGCATATGAACACTAGGATTATTTTATTGCTGGATCAGTGACATCCTCTAATTCTGTCCTTAATATGCCCTTTTATTATGAACAATTACAGATGTCTCTGGAAACTGCAGGATTCCACACAGGATACAATGAGTGGGCTTAATGAGGTGCTTTATGGACACAGTTCAAAATTAACTTTAAATTTCCTGGCTTTTGTTGATTTTTGTCACAACCTTAACATTTTTCAAACATAGAGTCATTACATTAAAAAAAATAAATCTGTATTTTAATCAAGATTTATTATACCCTAGTGAGATAAACCTTGTTTTCGGTTTTCAGCAATAACATGATTTATTTCCAAGCAGCTGAGCAGTAAAAATAAAAAGACATAGATCTGAATGAAAAATAATACTTCCTAACAAGAAACCCCCAGATTTTTACACGGTCTTTAAAGAACTTTCAATGAGCCCCAAGAATGAATAGATCAAGTGCCTCATTCTGACAGGTTTTTAATATACTTTGCTTATTCTTAAGTGCAAGTTAATATGAAAGCATTGATCTGAATTGCTATTTTTAAAGTTTTCTGGAAGATCAAGGATCTGACATCCCCTCATGTATTTGGCTGCTGGACAGGCATAGAATCTCTGACACTAAGCTACCATGAACTCCTTAGAGGGGATAGCCCTCTGTGGTCTTTGTGCAAAGCTACTGAGACAGCAAGTGTTTGGCAAGCAACTGGTGGCACATGGCTCATAGGGCTTTCTAACAGAGATAGCTAGATAGATAGATATTTTTTTTTCCTGACAAGAAGAGAGAGTAGGAAGACAACATTCCAGACAAGGGCACTAACTGGAACCTGGCTGCTCTTCAATACATCTAGATGAAGCAGGTATAAATACAGAAAGCCACTCACATCCATTCAGCAAGGGCAGCAGAGTCCCAGTTTGCAGCTGGTGGTGTCTCTGCACCATTTGGATAGCAAATGTTTTTCAATTCCTCAAATTTCGGTTTTCCACATTTCACCCTCAGGAATAAACCTGGCAAAGAGCCGTTTTTATCTGCCCGGAAAGGGACCCTGGTTTATGCCCCTGCTGATTAACTGCTTTAAGTCTTGCTCCATTCCCCCCCTGTCGGTGGGGCTCTATGTCTCCCATGAACACCATCGATTCAGCCTTCCTGTTTGGAAATAGTTACTCTGTGTTCATTGATTGCCATACCGTACTTCTGCATGTTTTCTTGCCTTGCTTACTGACTTTCTTGTTCCTCTCAGTACACATGCCAAGACACAGAGGACTGAGACCAATATCTTGTTTTGCCCTTGCTTTCTGCAGTCCAAAATCTGATGTCCAGTGTTGCATGTCAATAGCAGGGGACTTTTTTCCCGCCTTTGGTTTATTTTTACTTTTTGGGAAAGAATGTTCTCTTAAGGGCTTGTTTTGACTGTTCTTGTCCAACAATTCTTATTTTAGATCTGAGTACGTCATGCTGTCTGAACCTGCATCTTTTGGGAACACAACCTCAAATTTGTTATCTACTTTTCTAGTATATTGTCAATGAGATCACCTTTTCAGACTGTCATACCTGTTGCCTTTTGACTGGTACCTATTCCTAGCATGACAGAACTCTCTGGGGTTAGATCACCTTCCAGAGTAAGGCTCTGAACTTTCTGAATTCCCTCATAAATTTTCTTATGATTCAAAGAGTGCTATAGGTCTCACTATCCTGTCAGCCACAGAAGATAGTAAAATGACAGTGAGGACAAAACATACTGACCCAGATATTTCTCTATATGTTAGTAACTTGCCCAGTGACTTTTCATGTACAAGGTATGAGATTATGTATCCACACATGACATAGGACACCTCAGATATAAGATACCTACTCGCCCAGACCCAGTAAACTGCAAGAGATTGTAGTTAAACTGCTCTGTAGGATAAAAGTCTGAGTCAGCCCCCTTAAGTGTCTGATCTTATCAAAGAAAGAGCAGACATAACAGACTTCTAATGTAGTGGGTGATCAGACCATCTAAGGAAGCCTCCTACTCTTGTCCTTGAAAGCCTACCTCTCCATTGACTTTGAAGACATTTGGAAAAGATGACCCTTAGTAAACCAAAATTAGCTTCTGTGAAAATCCCTGCGGTCTATTCAGCCATTTCCGGAGGAAGGATAAAGTTCTAGCAAACGGTAAAGATCTACATTATTTAAATATAGATTGCAATTACCTATTGGAAAAAATATCTATAAAGAAATCATGGTAGAGTTTTAATGAACTGAAAAATACATTTATATGTTTTCAAAGAAATTTTCCTTGCATAATTAGATACTTTATTAAATCAGTCTGAGAGTCAGACAAATTACTGGCAAACCAATGCATAAGAGATGACTAATTCTCATATAACAGTGTCACCTAGGCACTACTATGAATAATGCATTCCAAAGCATAAAATAGAAAGCACCTGAATTAAATCCCATGTCTGAGAGTATTGGAAGGTAAAGAGGGGTGAATGAGGAAGGGAAATGAATATGAATAACCACTGAGTCTTCTCAATCAACAGAGAGATTTAATCTGTTTGTCTACTTCGTGGAACTTTTCAGACTGCATGCTCTGAATGAATGAAGTAAACCAGGTAGAGTAAAAGCAAATAAAGGACAAAAAAGTAAAGCAAACCAGCAGAAGCAAGAAGAGATGTATTGAATTTTTTATTCTCTTTTGAGGGTAAACTACAACAGCAAACTTTCTCCGTGGAGGATGGTGGCAGACGAATATACTTCTTTTATTTTCACTATACAAAGGTCATCTTCACTTGAAAACTAGGAACAGACGGTGCACTAGTAGCAACTTGAACAGCCATCAGCAAAGCACAATTAATTTTCTCAGACAGTGTTAAAAAGTCAGACACCAGCAACAAGAATTGTGCTGAAAGAGGCATCTTTTTTTCTTCTCTCTTCTTCCCTATGTCACTTCCACACATGCAGTTCTGCTGCTTATTTTGTACTGACCTTAACATGTGCCAGATCCCTCTGTGAAACACTTCCACATGGTAAAGCTGCAGAAAGCAAAACTAGAAAGCTATGATTTTTTCCCTGTTAATGAATTAAAGTGATCTACGAAGGACCTGACATAGGCCAGAGCAGGTCAAAGGCAGGGGGTAAGGCTGCAAAGCTGAGAAGAAGGGAGAAGGGGATGGGATAGAGTACTGTTTGCATAGGCAAGGGAGAACGGAGTTGTGAAATACAAGACCTAGAAAATGTCCCACCTCAGCACAGGACTGAGGTGTTACCAGATCATGTCACTCTTTGGGAAAGTAAAATCTTGTATCCAAAGCAATCTGCACAGTCTCAGCAAAATGATTGACTGGGGTAGAAAGTTGCTGCTTATGTTTGTCAGGAAGAACCAGGAACAGAGAAGAAATCACTCCCATTTTGCTCAAACTGAGCTGTATGGGTAACTACCTGACAACAAGGATGGATGGATGTCTGTATTCTAGGTGGCTTTTCTTCTTAATTATTTTCTGAATACCCTCTGATGTCTGATGATTAGACAGAGCAAAACCGATGTAACACCACCCACATAGTGGATATGTGGTTCCCCCTTTGTACTTTTGCATAGTTTCTTCATGAGGAAAACTCCTTGCGAGATGAATGAATCTGTATTCTTACCTTATCTGTACTCTTAAACTCCCCTACCTTCCATAACAGATTGGTTGCACATGGACTACCTTTGGGAATGGTCTCCTGCTTATGATAGTTTATCTGATATGCCCAGGAATAATCTGGGAATGTGTGCTAGTTGGCATAGGTCAAAGGCATGCCAAGGTCTGTTCTCAAACCAGTATGATGCCTTGCTCTTGTCCATTTTACATGTTACAACTCTATAAGTCTTTCCTTGAAGTTTCACCTTGGGTACTTACACAGTAATTATTCTTGAGTTGTAATTGCTGACATTCCTCAATAAAAGAGTAGAAAACTAATGGAAATATTTCGGCCTATTCTTTGAAGGTTTTGTGATAGAAACAGAGAAATTTACTTTGAAACAGCTCTATGGAGGTCATGTGGGCTGATCTTCTGCTTAAAACCACCAGTCTGCAAAGTTGTTTTCTAGTCTTCCAGGACTGTAGAATCACAGAATCACAGAATCGAGTCACGGGATAACTGAGGATGGAAGAGCTCTCTAGAGTTCAACTGGTCCAACCATCCACTCAAGCAGGACCACCTAAAAACAGTTGCCAGCACTGTATGAAAATGGTTTTTGTGTATCTCCAAGGATGAAGATTCCACAACCACAGGAAAACCTATGTCACTGCTTGGCAACCCTCACAGTTAAAAAGCATTTCCTGATGTTCAGAGGGAACCTCCTGTGCTTCAGTGTGTTCCTATTCTCTCATAAAAATTCCAATAAGGTCTAAAACCAGTTTCCTTGAAAGAAGTAATACAGACTGTTGGAATAGCTAGTGGGTTAAGACATGAATAACAGGTTGGTCTAGATAATGTCTGGAAGTTCTTTCCAAACTCAATTATTTTATTATTCTATGATTTAAGCTAATACGTGTGATTTTGATAATGTGATAAAGAAGTTCTGGGGTCATGTCTTTCTTAATCAGTCACAAACCAGAAACTGTCATTCATAGCTGTGTGAAATGTAATTGAAGGCATTATAAGTGTGAAATTATTGCTTTCACTGATTTCTCAAAAGGTGTTGGCTGTGTTAATTTAAATACTTGGTTTGTCCAAAAAACTGCATCTAAATTAAACTGCAGATAGCTTTCAGAATAAAAGCAAAACTAGCTTAATTATTATTAAAATAGTTTCTTGATAGTGTGTGTTAAGCAGAGCTGTTACATAGACATAAATGGTAAAAGTGTCTAGAATCACTATGCAAAAAAATGAGAATGTTTTGAACAGAAAAAAAAGATTATAAATGCTTCTCTTTACTGGCAGTTCTGTTCCTTCCTGTTTCTCCTTCTAATAATACCATTTAATTCAGGAAAATACATTTCTCCTTGACCTTTTATTTCCAGCTATGCTGAACAATTTATCCCAATTATATCACTACTGTATCTGGTCTCAAGAAATGGTAACATATGACATTGAAACCATGTCATCAGTGCATTAATTTTTCATCCTACCTGATATATCAGCTTTTTGTTAATCCTTTTGTTTTGTTGGTCTGTGTTTGAACAAAACGTTGAATTACATTCAGGTCTCCCAGGCATATCCTGTTTGACTTCTTTGCAGTGATCCACAATTTCTGGCCTAACAGAAGAGGCCATTTCACTTGACAAGCCTTTCTTTACACAGGTCAAAACCATTATTTACCTTCAGAGGAATAACAAAACCATGGAAGGAGACAGAGTGCTAAAGCAAATGAGTAGATCTAATTGACTTAAACAAAAATTGGGTTTGGTTTGCTTGGCTCTCTTGTGAAGGCACACAGTTGTTAAGCCGTGCACATGTAAGCACAGCTACCAGTTAAGAGCAGAGCACATAGAATAGAGGATATTCCAGAGAGATGGGTTTGATGACTATGCAGGATGAAGATGAGAGTGATGAGACAGAATGAGGAAGATGAGATTACTTTACAAGTCCAAGTGCAAGGTGTTGCACCTGGGTTGGAGCAGTTAGACTGAGAGAACTCACTGAGAGCAGCCCTACAGAGAAGTGCTTGGGAGTTCTGCTGGATGAAAAGCTGGACATGAGCCAACAGTGTGTTTCTAGCCCAAAAGGTCCAATCATATCCTGGGCTGCATCAAAAGAGGCGTCATGATTTTACCCCTCTACTCTGCTCCTGTGAGACTCCACTTGGAGTACCCCAGCTTTGGGGTCCTCAGGACAAGAGAGACAGAGAGGTTGTTAGAGCAGGTTCTGAAGAGGACCACAAAGATGGTCAGAGGAATGGAGCACCTCTCCTGTTACCACAGGCTGAGAGAGCTGGGGTTGTTCAGCCTGGAGAAAAGAAGGCTCTGGGGAGACATCATTGTGGCCTTTCAGTTCTTAAAGGGGGCTTATGAAAAAGAGGGCTTTTATGCAAAAACTTAATGTGGACAGATAGCTATTAAAATGCTGTGTTCTTTTCTTCTTTCTCTGCCTCTGTTTTGTGAGTTCTTTTACTCAGAGTTCGGATTGCAATGCAGGAGATGTGGAGTTTTTTCTTCGGTCTCAGATGTTTATTATTTCTTATCCATGGCACAGCTGCACAGAATGTGCCTCTAAGTTAACAAGGTGAAAATGGCCCCCGAGTTCTACCTTTCAAGGTCTTTTAAGGCCCAAACTATCCAATTATAGAATGCCAGCTAATTTATTTTTACTTATAATCCAGTAACTAATCATTCATGTTCTGCACTGAGGATTTTTTTAACCAATACCAGATCACCCAGGCTTGTGGAGAAGAAGGAAGAAGAAAGAAGAAGAACTAACCTACACCCAAAATCCTCCATCTTGTTACATTATCCCAGAAACCTAAATTTTCTACATCTCTACATATTCCACCCAGTGATATAACTTTAATTACATAGCAACAATCTCAGTGCAATGACATAATTTGGGAAGCTTTTCCCAAGGCCTCAGGTCAAATGCAGTGCTTTTGAGGATCATTGCCTGTCAGCAGTGAAAAGACTGAAGTTCTCTGAACTCAGGGATCCAACAATTGTGATAAGACAAGGAGGAACAGTTTTAAACTAAAAGAGAAGTTTTGATAAGATGTTGGGAAGAACTTTACTTGGAAGGCAGTGAGGCACTGGCACAGGTTGCCCAGGGAAATTGTGATGCCCCATCCCTGGAAAGGAAGGCCAGGTTTGATGAGGCTTTGAGCAACCTGATCTAGTAGAAGATGTCCCTGACCATGGCAGGGGGGTTGGTCTCTTCTAACCCAATTAGTTCTATGATTCTGTAAGTGTTATTTTATGACCTACAAATGTATAACTGAGAAGACAGTCCAATTGAGATTGTTACATTTGAAAAATTCTGCTCTCCAGATCTCACTCCATGAGCATAGCTAATTCATACCTGTGTCCATGTATGTGTGCACATATGAAAAGAGTAGGGGAAAAGAGCTGCTCCTCACTGTGCTTATGGGAAAGTGCTGAGCTGACCAGATTTTAATTTCAAGTATTTTGGGGTCATTTTATTTCTGTCTCTGAGCATCTGCAGACAATTTTTTACACTGTGAAAAGTGTGAGAGGAATCTGACTGACTAAAGTAACACAGATGAATTACATTGTTAATCTGTAAATGACAGAGGGCAGTTTGAGCTTTCTCTACATATTCTACCTTACCACTTCTCTTCAGAGAGAGAGACCAGAAGTCTATAACTTACATATGCTTTTCTCTATCCATAAATGATTATATAAATTTTTTACACAGTGGTTGTTGTACATAAATGGCTTGAGTGAAATGAGCAGAAAGACCATTTGCAGTGAGTGAAATGTGTTTCTCTAAGTATTATATGTTTTCTAATAAAGCTTCTAATCTTCACTCAATAAAAGCAGAGAAAATTGAAAATTGCAGTTCCTGACAAAAATGTAAATTATATTCACTTCACAAAAATGAGGAACCACAGTAAGATCTCCCTGAAATGCTGAGCCACATTTTGATAATTCTTCTGTCATATTATCATTATTTGAAGAGGTAATTCAAGACTGCCTCAAAAATCTGGGATTGTAAATACTCTGCCAGAACTAATCCTCAAAGTTAATGCCCATCTCAATCCCATCAGCACTGAGTGGGGTAAGATTTTTACCTCAATTTCTATATTTTGCAGAAGAAGATATGGAAAGTGTTAAGAGATTCTCATTCTCTTTCATTTTGTGAACAAGAGGTAAAAATAAGAACAAAAATAAAACCCTTTCTGAAACACATGATTCAGGGTATAATACTCATTTTAGCATTTTTAACAACTGAACCAGGATAAAGATAAAAGTGTAGGCAAATTTTGACCTTAACAACTCTAGAAATTTAACAATAACTGACTCCTTGTTAGTATGAAAGGAGGAGTACTAATGTTGGTGAAAGATGGTATATTGATGATTCATTCCTCTTCAAAACACAGAGTAAAGGATGAGAAGATTATTGAATGAAAAGAAGAAATTCTGATGAAGGCAGCATTGGAAAGAAAAAGTAATGTGATGTAGAAACTTAAAAAAAACCAATATCACAAAAATTACCTAAAATGATGATCAGAGCTGACTGATTTTGAGTTAGGCTCATAATGAAACTTGTTTCTAGAGCTCAGCAAGCCCAGTATAATATAGGGACACAAAATACTGGGATGCCAGCACATGCTGCAGTTTGATTGAAAATTTTGAGCGATGTCTCTCTCCTCACTGAACCCAATGAAACAGAAAATAAGAGCAACATAGATAAAGGTAACAAACACATTGTTGTCAGGAGCTGAGGAAGATGAGGCTCTTAGCATAGACACACAAAATGAGTCAATCATGAGAATGCATTTGTTCCTGAGTAAATCTATCTTGAAGAACCAACCTGCTTGGTTCACACCCATCTTTATCTCCTTCAGACTTCCAGCTAAGGAGGAGGAAAGTCTGTCTTCCTTAGAACAGGCTCATTGCACAGAAGTATGATGAAGCTGTGACTTAATCTTTCAGCAAAACCTGTAAGATTAAAGAGTTTAAATTTTGAAGTTAAAAAAAATTCAAAGGCAAGCAACATTCTGAAAATGTGATCATGAGACAAATTTTGTGAATGGAGACTTTGCAATCACTATTATCTCCCAGTTTATCCTTTCCAATATCCTAAGTTCTTCTTTTTGGCCAAGTTTTATGTTTATATTTAAAGGGCAACTGTATGGGTGGTGCTGAAAAGGTAAGGGATAAAAAATGCTAGTGGAAGGTATGAAAATGAACTATTAATGGTCATGAAGAAGGTTACCTTGACTAGAAGCTTCTCTGTGATCTTGTAAAAATAAGATTTGCCTATGAAATTAGATACTTTGGTATCTCTGGGATGAGATGAGATGAGAGGAGAGGAGAGGAGAGGGGAACATTAACATTAAATTTGAGAAACTTGCTTTCTTTTCCTGAAATTTTGATTTTTATAAAAATTTTTCCACTAGCCTCTATCCAACCAGCTCTATAGACCACCATGAAAAGTATGATACAGCTCAGCTCTTGCAATTCATAAATGAAATATAAATGGTCTAGATATATGACTCAGGCAAGCAAAAGCTTATCTGCTGCCAATTTTGAAAAAGTATTTTTTCCCTTTCAATAATGTAAGTGCTTCTGACCAAAACTGACAGATGTCTCCCAGAAAGTGAAGCAATTTGCTTATATTACCAGTTTTTACAATATGGATAAACATAATGATTAGTCAAAGTCTTTTAGTAGTAGGGATTAATAATAAAATATATTAATTAACACTAGGATCGGAATCAAAAACCCTGGCTCCAAATGCCCTCTAACTTGTAAAAGGAACTCCACAGTCTAAATATAAACATCATGCTTGTCACTAATTTTACTGAATCAAAACAAAATTATAAGTCATATTTCATTTCTTTTTAAGCAGTTCATTAGTTTTATTTACTCTGATAATTGTGTAAGAGATAATTTAGTAGATGAAAAGTTATCAGGAATTCTGTGTTATTCTACAGCTTTGTTAAGAGTGGCTATTTGTGTTAGGGATTGACTGGAAACTAGGCCTCATTTAATTCAGCCATAGCTGGAACTGTGATGATCTGTGAGGATTTTGTTTAATGTAGAATAAATAGATATAAAAACCCAGCAAAACAACAGTTTGTATTTCATTTTATTGTATTGTAATGGAGTCACTAATAGACATGGGGCTATTTCATCATATTTTTCAAAATAATGATCTACTAGGTACTTGGCACAAAAGAATGAGGGAAACTGCAGATTTAGTTTTAGAAATGTATCATACTATAACATTTATTGAGATCAACATCTTGTTCTTTCAACGAAAGTAGTGGGAAAAGTTTGATACTAATTTGTCAAATGTTTGAACTAACATGAGATAAACACCACTAATGCGATCAGAGGGTCTGATAAAGCACAATCCTAAGCCAGAGACTGGAGTCACAAAGTGCATTTTTGTGAACATACTGTAGATCCTTTTAACGTCATGGATCTTTAATACCTTGGTCTCTACATTTTCCAGACAATGACAACTGCTGTTATGCTGGATTGAAGCTTCCCCTTGCAGTTCTCCTGGGTGCCTCCATATCCCTGACATTGCTGGCACAGTGGTTCAGCTTCAGCTGAGCTTTTTTCCCTCGTGCAAACTGCAGTGCCTCTGTGGGATCCTTGAGAAGTGGTTCATACAGAATGCAATCCTGCTGGTAGGATGGTCACATGGAAGTGGGCAGTATCTTCAATTCTCCTACAGCTGCAGATCATGCCATGGGAAATGGGCTGAATATTAGCTAGGATCTCTTTGCTTTTACTTACATAGTTGTAGATGAAAGAAAGACCAATTGTCCCAAAGCACTTTTGGTATAACAGCTCAGGAAACTTTTAGGCTAAATGAGAAGGTATTTCAGGTAATGTAAGCAGACAACAAAATGACCTATTGACTGGACTGTGTGTACCTTAAGAGGGTGGTAGTTGTCTATATCCACTTCAATCAAGATCATAAGGTTTCATACATTTTTACATTTCTTGTGTATACCAGGACATCATCAGAACTGGGAACCAAAATCCATTGTTCTTCCTCTTCCTCTTTTCTGACCAGAAGACCAGTTCTTCTTACTGAGATCTCTTTTTCCATGCCTTTTCCCTCCTGTTTTCTGTACATGTATTAAAAAACTCCTATCCTTTAACAAATCCTTTATCTAGGCAAAATACATTTTTATCCTTCAGTTCTTATCTGCTCAAGCTGATATGTACTATTATGATGATGATTGAATATGCATTGACATAAATTGCTGTGTTTTCTTCCTGGAATGAAAATATTGACGATTGGAGCATTTTTTCTTTTTTAATTCTACTGTTGAAAGAATAAACAAAACATAACAACTCTCTGTGGTGAGTTGATTCTAGCTCAATGTCAGGTGCCCACCAAAGCTACTCTATCCCTCCCCTCCACAGCTGGGCATGGAAGGGGAGAATATAACAAAAAGTCTTGTGGGCTGAGAAAAGGACAGGGAGAGCTCAGTCATCAGTCATGGGCAGGACAGATTCAGCTTGGGCCAAAAATGAATTTAATTTATTGACGATCAAATCAGAGCAAGATAATGAGAAAAAACCCAAATGTTAAAATTACCTTCCCACCACCCCTCCCTTCTTCCTAGGTTCACCTTCACTCCTGGGTTCTCTCCCTCCTCCCCTCCAGAGGCACAGGGAGAGGTTGTTGCAGTCAGTTCATCACACCTTGTCTCTGCTGCTCCCTCCTCCTGAGAGGGAGGAGTCCTCTCTCTCTTGCCCCTGCTCCAGCATGGTGTTCCTCCCACAGCAGACTGTTCTCTGTGAAGTTCTCCACTGTGAGTCCGTCCCACCAGGCTGCAGTTCTTTGTGAACTGCTGTAGCATGGGTTCCTTCCATGGGATGCAGTCCTTCAGGAACAGGCTGCTCCATTGCGGGCTTCCCACAGGATCACAGCATTCTTCAGGCATCCACCTGCTCCAGCATGGGGTCCTCCAGGGGATGCAGGGAGTCAACCGTGGACCTCCATGGGCTGCAGGGCAACAACCTGCCTCATCATGGTCTTCAACAGGGGCTTCAGGGGAATCTCAGCTCTGGCACCTGAAGCACCTCCTCCCCGTCCTTCACTGGCCTTGGAATTGTTGCTCTCACATATTCTAACTCTGCTCTGCTCTGGTGGTAACTGCTCCTACACAGTAACTTTTTTCCACTTCTTACATGCATTATCCCAGAGGCACTACTGGCCTTGCTGGTGAACTTGGCTTTGGTCAGTGGTACGTCCGTCTTGGAGCCAGCTGGCATTGGCTCTGTTGAACGTGGAGGAAGCTTCCAGCAGATCCTCACAGAAGACATCCCAGCAGTCCCCGCTACCATAACCTGACCTTGCTAACCCAGAATTGTCTCTTTTTTTGAGAACATAATGAGAGGCAGCCAAGTGAATCTCTTCCATCAGCCTGAAGCTCTGATTCCTGAACTTTACATGTAAGCGCTCCGTTGTGTTTTTTTCTTCAGTTTGATGGCAGTCACTGCAGATGAACACACTGAAGACGATCAGGAGTTCAAAAGTACAGGTGGTAGACACAATTAAATTAAGTCTGTAGTCTAAGTGCTGAAAGACTCATACAAGTAGGAAGTCTGAAGCAGATATTATTTCTGACTAAGAAATTAAACATAAAACCAGCATCCTTCTGTCTTCATTAAGAGCCCTGTTACAACACTTTTTTGGTTTGAGACTGCTGCTGCCAGCTGTGACAGGTGAACCTCATTAGGATCATCATTAAACACTCTGGAAGTTTATATCTTCCTCTGCTGCAGTAGGTGCTGGAGAGAAGATATGAGACTGGATGAATCAATAGTTTGACTGTGGTTTTAGGGCAGTGCCTACATTGCAGTTGCTTTCATGTGTCTCTTCAAGGCACAGGAGATGCCTTCACTCTTGATGGCCCAGGAGATGCTCACTCCCACATTTGAAAACCATAGTGTGCCCAAGAAACACACAAATTCTATTTATTTCAGTATTTTAGTGACATTTTAGTTATAAAATAATCTCTCTTTTGAGCTCTACTTTTGCAGGTTTCATTCCATAATAATTTATTGTTGTGAATGGACAGGTTCAGCTTTCAGGATTTTTAAGCAGAACTGGTTCAAATCCTTGGTTTAAGGTCTCTGGTTCAAGTTGTTGACAAAGCTGGAATTTACTTCTATGAGTAAAACCAGCGAGAGGGTATTACAGTTTGTCAGTTCAGTATAGGCCTTAAATGGTACAGAGCCTTGGGACAGCTCTTTGTCTCTGCCTGAACTGTACTTTAATCACTCTAGTAAAAAAAGAAAAATTAAAAGCTACCTTAAAAGACAAGTTTGGGGAATGTTCTTCTTGACTAAGGATAAATCAAAAGGAAAACAATATTTTTTGATTTGGTTAAAAGTCAGCTTGTTAAGAACACTGCCTTATCACAGGAAATGACAATTTACTTTAAGTGATGCCTAAAATAGACATGAAACTACTTGATCTAATTGGAAACATTCAATAGCAAGTATATTCACTTTTAATTTGGGCAGGAGGTCCCATCAGTATGGCTGGAGAGTTTTATCAAGAGAATTTTCTGATGGCGAGGTGGGAATTTCTGCCATTTATTACTGCAATTGTGACAAGGATAGTAGTAAACCTTTATATTTTATTTCTTCTAGCAGCATAGACACATAGTGTCACAATATCCATGTTTATCACCATACTATATGAATCTTGTAGTTGTTTATAATTTTAATTATTTAGTCTGTAATATTTGAAAGAATAGATGTAGAAAAACTGTGCCTAGGTTTGAACTGTTCCCAGCTGTGCTCCTACAAAACCAGTGCTGAAGCAAATACTTGGAATTCAGCAGTGGATTTCTCTGATGTTGAGGGTGGTGCTCTTACCTCTTTCATCAGTGTTAGTTCAAATTTGATCAAATCACATGTGCTGATCATACCTTTGGAAGGAATCATTTGGGTCAGATGACTCACAAAATTAAACTGAAATTGTATCTCATTGTAAATTTTAAAACAGAAATGGAAAATTATGCCACGACAAAAATACTCCTTTTTTTTTAATATATGGAATCTGACGTGCCTATCCCCTCTTCTCTACAAATTTCTCCCTCCCTCCTGTCTTTTTAGGTTCACCTTTACCTGGAGTGAATTATGTTGCTGTACAAACATCAGTGAGATGTAGCTAAGCGCTCAAAAATGTTTGGTCCAGATTTGATATCTGTCCTATTCTTCAGTGATCATTACACAGTTGCTTGATATAATGCTGTTGTTGTTCATAAAAGAACTGCAACCCACGAGAAGGACTCACTTTGGGGAGGTTAATGGAGGGCTGCCTCCCATGGGAGGGACCGCAGGCTGGAGCAGGGGCAGAGTGTGAGGAGTCCTCTCTCTCAGGTGGAATGAATGGCAGAGACAATGTGTATTTAACTGACCACAGCCCTATTCCCCATTCCTCCTCCCCCTGTGCTCCTGGAGGGGAGGAGGGAGAGAAAATTGTGAGTGAAGTTGAGCCTAGGAATGCTGGGGGGGAATGTAGAAGGTGGTTTTAAGATTTGGTTTTATTCCTCACTATTCTGCTCCGATTTGCAATAAATTAAATTCTCTTTTGTCCCAAGTCAAGCCTGTTTTGGCTGTAATGATAACTTGTGAGTGATGCCTCTCTGTCTTGACCTTGACCCATGAGCCTTTTGTTATATTTTCTGTTCCCTGTTTAGCTGCAGAGGGGAGTGATAGAGTGGTTTTGGTGGGCACCTTGTGTCCAGTCAGGGTCAACCCATCACAATCATTTAGTATAAATTACAACTAGGTGATTTATACTAAAGAAATATTGAATTTAAGTATATTAATTTTCAGTTGTATATCAAGATTTGGGTAACTGCCATGTAACAGTACACAAATGCAACCTGATCTCCAGCTAGCATCTATTACCACTAGCCGTTATTTCTGTGAGTACTGCACCAAATACATGGAGCTCTATCCTTCTCTACTAAGTTGTGTTAACTCTAACATGCAGGAAATTTATACAATATGTTTATATTTTATAAGTGTATCTGATTTTAAGCTGCACTTAGGTATTGACTAAGGAATTTTAGTAGGAGGTAGTGTGTGCTATAAAGTTTTAATGGGATGTAAAATGCTTCATTAAGCATTCTCTAACATGTCTAAGACAAAATGCAGGCTAAAGATGTGGTGCCTTGAATGTTATTATAATTTCCCTGAGCATCATAGGTATAATTACAATCCCAAATGATTAATTTCCACAGCTAAGCGTAAGCAGAAAATGAAGTTCTCATTTTGACTCCAGAATATAAATATATGGCAGTGGTTGGAATAATCAAGGTTCTGATGTTCTCATGTACTTTTTGCAGATGTTTGGAGTCCTGTTATTTTTGCTAGGGTCCATGTGGGAGAACAGGTCTACTCAGGCAGACTGCACTGTGCTGCTGTGACTCAAACACTGTTAAAACTCAAACACTGCTTGTGTTCAGAGCTGAGGAGTGCCTGTGTCGCTATTTTGTATTTCCTTGGGTGTAAGGAATAAAGCTTTAAAAAAGACTGTATTTTGAGATTTGATGGTTTTCAGGCACAAGACCAGACAACTACCCCAACAAAGGTCATGCTTTACAGATATTATTTTCCACCATTTTTGCCATTTTTCTTTCTCATTGCTGGAGGTGAGTGAATGATTACACTGCCTTATAGTGATAAAATAACTAGACATAATGAGTTATTCAGATCCTCAGAAATATACCTGGAAGTCGTGTGGTTTTTTCTTTCTTAATGCTTTGGCACACTGCTAAGAGGTGCTTGAAACAGGGACTAATCATTTTCCCTTACAGGTACCATCTTAAATGTTTCTATCCCTATTTTCTTACAATAATTACAAAACTCAGCTGTATCCATTTAAAATGCTTCTTAGATCTTTCCTGTCTTGATAATTATACAGCAGGGACCTGTGCTTGCTACTACCAGTCTGTTGCATGTGAGTGTGAGGCTGCTATGAATGAAAGGAGAAATGTGTGGAATTATCAGAAACTCAGAGGAAAACAGCTGTGAGATCAACCTTATAACATTGATCCATAAATGTCAAGAAACACACCAAATGTTAAAAGTATGCTTTAATCCTTAGAGCAGTGGGTTTTCCAACTTGACCATTGGTTCAAATCATCTCAGTACAAGAAAATTACTGATACTCCTATTTCTTCTTCCAGGAAAAGAAAGCCTGAGCCTTTTGCTGCGTGAAGAAAGACAGAGCACATGTACTCACACTTTACACCACACAAATGCAGCAATCTGGGTGGTCATACTGTGACCCATGACACTAATCTGTGTATCTCTTCTCCTTTCTGTTTTTCCCCAGGATAGTTTTTTCTTAAAGGGAAGCAGTTGTGTACTCCTTTTTCTGCAGTATTTGTGCAGACTTTGTATAGTATTGAGTACTCAATCTAACGGTCAGCTTCAGTCCTTTGGAAGTTGCATAGGAAGCCAAATGTTTATAACAGATTTCAACTGAAGAGTGCTGAGATGGAAGTTAAGTGGACGTGCAAAATTTACTGATCCAAAGTAGATGTGGGGATGAAACTGGAAGCTGACTTAATGGATCAATACAAGTAGCATACAAATTTTTGTTAAACATCTATATAATGGTCAGTTTTACAAATAGTGCAAATGGTCAGCTGCCAAGAGGCCAACTGTACAGGACTGGAGAACAGGTAACTACTGAGCCATGGAATAAAGTTAATAGGAATAAACACATAAAGAATTTTGAGATATATGGTCTTAGTTCCTACACTAAGACTGTTGCCTAATCAAGATTCAACCCGATTTTTACTCCTTGCAAGTGTGAATATTCTTGTGTACCGAATCTTCCTGGTAACTAAGTTGTTGCATTTCACAAAGTGAACAAATTTTTAGGAGAATTTTATCTCCTAAACAGGAGTCCTGTTTGTATTTTTGAGGGAGAAGTGTCCTCCTTGCACAGGGGAAATCATTAGAGTATCTGTCCACCTCTCTGTTAGGTAAATCCAAGAGGTCTCCTCTGGATTCCTTGTGGCTTTAGAAATGGTTGCCCCAGACAGAATCTAGTCCTGTGTCTAGACAGGAATGTAAAGTGATTTTGGCTGAACTGATCAGCATGAGTGCATTGGCTGCAAACATTGTCCAAAAATGGGAAAAAGTATTTTCTTTCCATAAAGGTGACGACAGTCAGGAGAGTGGAAATAATTTCTGTCCATTTTATTATTTTGTGGCAATTCTGAGGGAAAAGAAGTAATCTGGGACAAAGTGAAACAAAAGACTCTTGTACATATTAAATTAACATACCACAGATAATTTAAAACCAGACCTATTTTCAGTGATATTTGCAATGCATTTGTTATTTTAAATAAAATTAGAGCTATAAACAAAGAATGAGGTTCAGCAATGGCCCTTTTGAACCAGTGATAAAGGTGAAGTAGGAAGGTTTTGTGGAAGGCTGAGGAGCATAACCAAGGGGTGGCAGGTACAGCTTCACATTGCTTCATTTTTTTGGAATAGCACCTTGAACTCATATTCTTGTCTCCAGAGCAGAATACAGGCACTAGCTGGAGGGCAATGGGAAATTTAGGACTGCCTGAACAGTTCTGGGTGAAATTATGCCATGCACTGAAATGCTGTCCTGGAGCTCCTCAGACAGTCACCTACAACCCTTTTAACAGCCAACACTCAACAAACAGCAAATGCTGTATCAGTAGTACAACTGTATCATCTTCAGAATGAAAAGATAAAAGCAGCTTGCCCCAGGCTACCTATTTGTTCATGAAAAAGTAGTTTCCTTTTGAGAACTGAGCCCTCCTCTATTAGACAAATTATGGTCTCGAGCCAGGCTCTCCACATCTGAAATGAGTAATGTGCACTGGAGGATCACCCCTGGGCCCTGTGCATGGCACCCAAGCTCATTTGTGAAGCTCCTCCCCAAGATGCAGGAAAATGTGTGAGGATACATTTAGACATTTATCATTTCCCTGTTCACTTCCAACCTCTTCTCTTTGACTCCAGTTCCTTCCCCTGCTTTTCTTTCAGCAGTGGGAACAGTATGGATGGGGCAAGCTTATAGGTCACTTAAGCTGTTGGAAACTTTCACTACTGGCATCAAAATAATTCTATACTTGTTCTTAGACTGGAAGCAGATACTGCATTACTCTTCCCTGAAACAACTTTAGTGCTTGTTCTGTCTTCATTCACGATATATTATTTGTATTTTGAATATATCTTTCTGAAATATATCTCAGATGGGTTTCTGAATTTCCTTTGGCAGAGCTGGATATTTTCAGGCTAATTTTAAATTATTAATAGCCGTTCAGAGTTTGATTTTACTAAAATACAATTCCTATTTACCTTTTTACAGTCTTTCTGGCATTTCAGTCTGGATATTACACCAATTAATGTATTATTCTCCCTGTCTTTGATTGTATTCATTGTATCTGCTTTATTTCTAGTCCTTACATGCACATTACCCTTTTCCTGTACAGGAAGCAATCTTGTATTACTTTCAAAATCATGCTTCCTTCCTACCTTTTCCCCACTAATATTTTCCTAGGAAATGTCTAGTCAATTGAACTCCTAACACAACCATTACACCAAGTTTGATACAGACTTCCTTCATCTGTAAAAACATTTCCTGATAATGCTTTCTCATTCTCTTCTGACGTTCTCTGGCAATATCCAAGGACTAACTTTTTCCATATCTCATTCTTCACTTTACTTCAAATAGTCCCTATTCTGTCAGCCAAAATTCTGGTGTCATTTTTTTCTGTTTGTTCAGTATTCTCCCTGTGTGCAAATTTCTCCCTCTCTCATTACTTTTGTTTTACCTCACCCATCTGCAAACTTTATATGTTGGTAATTTTATCTCCCAGATGATAGCTTGATTTAAGCAAGTCTTTGTCATTCCAATATAATCATAATTTTCCTTCAACATATGTTTCTAATTCAAGAATCTTGTTACATATGTTTCTAGCATTTGTAAAACACATTTATCCTGTTCTCTGTCCGTTCACTTTTTAAAAAATGTATAGGAAGAAATGGTTTCCACACTGACTTCATTTACAAACTCAGCACCTTTTTCTCTAACCATTAAAGTCCTTATCTATTTTGTCTGTATGAACTCTGGCTGTTGAACCATAAAAGGAAATTAAGACTCTTTCAATTACTCTTTTCATCCCAACCTGAAACTGCTTTGGCAAAGTCAATCCTTTTTGATCCCAGTAGGTTGTTAGTTCTTCTCTTTTACCAAGAGGCCCTAAACTGCTTCTTCTCTTCATGGAATATTTCAAACTTTTTTATCTGTTGTTAGTCTATAAGATCAATCTGTTGCCATCTTGATTCAAAGGTTGCCCTGGAAAAATATTTAAATGGTAGACCTGCATTATGTGTTCTTTCCTTTTCAAGCACTCACTCATGCTGTCAGTCCTCTCTGGGTGCTAGTGTCTTCAGCCTGAAGTAAAATTACCTTGCTGGAAATCAGAATATTTAATATTTTTCTGGGTTACATATATCACAGATACCATTTTTTTAATGAATCAACTTTATTGCTCTCCCTTTTAGACACAGCTAGGATGATACAGAAAATTTTGGATGTTTGTCAATCTAACATGAATCTGATTTTGGAAATGGATTGAAAAAATCACTTACCTCTCTGTTAATGGTAGATAGCAGCTGTCCAGTTATCCTGCAGCTGCCCATGGAAAGTAAAATCTGGGCTCGGAAGACTGGAATAATTACAAGCTGTCCCTGTTCTGGTTTGAACCAATCTAATCTTCACTCCAGCTGCTTCTGCCTAAACACAGGGCAGCACCTATCCAAACAGCTGATTAGATTAGAGTTCTACCACTTTTCCTAGTATGAGAAAGGCACAGTGCACCTCCTATTCAAAAATATTTCTACTTGGTTAAGGTGTGAAGAAAACGTTATTCCACTCTAACTCAACAGATTTATAGATTCAGTCTTCCCTTCCTTTTTCACTTTCATTGTCTGTGTTCTGTTGTCAGCTGTTCCACTTCTGCTGCCTTATTTTACAACTACTGCTTTACACTTCTTTTGACTTATTTGCCTATGAGCCATGTCTACATCTGAACACCAACCTTCTCCTGTCTTATTAACCAAGGATGTATTTCACTGCAGTTCTGTAGATGCATTAGCACTTATGATTCTGCTCGCTGAACTCTGATAATTGTTGACCTAGTGCAGAGGGGGGGGTGGAATTGGAATGTCTTTTCTCATCAGAAAAACACCTGCTTCTAAGCTTTCCACTAAGGGAAGGGAAAAAGGAAAAAAAAGAAAGAAAAAATCAAACCAATTCATTACAGTAAAACTGCAGGGTGCAGTGAGATTGATTTAGGCAGTATGTGTTTATTCAGATTGGAATATGCTTTGAAGTCTGAGGATCAGGGCCATAGACTTCAAAGGGCTGAAAGAATTTATGGGGTAGATAGTAAGTCTGAGAGTGCCATGTGAACCAGGCAGTGTGGACACAGACCCAGGAATCTGGATGTGAGTGTTTGGCACATGTACAAACACATGAAACACCAATAACATTGGTCTTTGCAGGAGATGGGCCCATGATGAGTGAAGATAGCCATGTGGCGGAGAGCATGGAGGGGTTCAGAAGTTTCTGCTACACAGGGTGTACCTTGCTAACTCTTGTGTAATCTATTTGCTACTTGGAGAACTTCCTTCTGAGGTAAGATACACCTTCCTCAGAACTAGGCAGAACCTAATTATTTGTGGGCTAAAATAAGGATAGGCCAAGACAGAGAAGGTCCTATGCCCAGATCAGCAGATCAGTGAGGAAAAATTTATCATGATGTAGAGAGAGGGAGAAACATATCACAGCATGAGAAAAAAGGTAAGTAAAAATGCAAGTGAATAAACGTATAAGAATTAAGAAAATGAAAATATATAAAACTGTGTTGTTGAAATGGATTAAAGAAACAGACATAAAAGATCA